>NC_089519.1:2612536-2912536 GCF_963924715.1 Thunnus thynnus | reverse complement strand
TAGTCCGTGGTATTCTACCTGACTCTATTTTATCTGTTATACTAGTGCCTGTCATTAAAGATAAAGCTGGTAAACTAAACAGCTCAGAGAATTACAGGCCTGTAGCCTTAGCAAGCATTCTATCCAAAGAGCTAAATAGGCTGAAACAGTACATCCTGACTTCTGACAACCAGTTTGGCTTTAAATGTAAACATGGCACTGATATGTGCATATTTGCTTTAAAGGAAGAAAATTCCACATTTTTTATGTGTTTTATTGATGCCTCTAAAGCCTTTGACCGTATAAAATCTTGAAAAACTATTTAATAAATTATGTGAAAGAGGTGCTCCTAGATTTCTAGTTAGAATCCTGGTTTTCTGATATGCTCATCAGATGATGCAAATGAGACGGGGAAATTCTGTATCTGCTCCGTTCCATGTGAATAATGGAGATCGACGAGGCAGTATTCTGTCTCCTTTACTTTTTAACATCTATATGGATGATCTGTCACTGCAGTTGAAAAGATGTGCAACATATATGTATAGTTGGCAGTTCCATCATTAACCACCTTATGTACACTTATAGACGATTTGGTGATTTTCTGTCCATGTAGTGCTGATCTTCAACAGTTATTGAAGGTATGTTCACAATATGGTATAGATTTTGACATCAGCTATAATGCAAATAAGAGTTATATTATGATAGTCAGAAGTAGAGAAGACAGAAAATTAGTATTTCCTGATTTCTTCCTGTCTGGCATTGCCCTTAAAGAGTGTAATGAGGCTAAATATTTGGGCCATTATATTATAGATAACTAATGATTTATCAGATGACAGGGACATTTATACAGTGTCGAAAGTTGTACACATAAGCAAACATGTTGGCTTGTAAATTTAGTGTGTGTTCAGTGACTGTGAAGATCTTGCTCTTTAAATCTTTTTGTACCCCACTGTACTGCCCACCTGTGGTGGAGCTACATGAAAGGCAGCATGCAGAGACTCACACTGGCTTATAATGACAGTAGGAGGCTGCTTAAAGCTCCAAGAAGCTGCAGTGCAAGCCAAATCTTATAAATCTTACATATAGATGTATGTGCAGGTTATTTCAGCTTTCAGCTTTGACCAACCTTGAACTGTTTATTCATTTTTGTTTTGTTTTACACTTTGTATTTTATTGTGCTATGGACCCCCCATGAGTTGTGTCCTTAATAAAATCTGAATTGAACTGAATCAAGCCTTTACCCTTAAAACACTGCAGCAACCTGTTTCCATCACAGAAACACACCAATCTGTTGGAGCAGTGGAAGAGCTGATTCAGGCAATAACATAAAATGAAAACTAGTCATTCGTGACTGAATAATAGTAGCTAACATTAGCTCACTATTTTTTTTACAGTACACCTTTGGTACTAAGAATCTTGGGCTTTGAGCAACACAACCAACAAGTGTAATTTCACAATTGTCTCTTGACTTTATTTGAGTTTATTTGAGTCTCCTCACAAAAGATGTTGACGTTTTACTTCACAGTTCGGTGGTTAAAGTTTGATTTCAACTTCGGGTTTTTCTCTTCTCTATACAATAGGAGGTTAACTGCATGATATTCATATAAATGTCTATTTGCTACTCCATCTCACTGACTACTATAACACTACTATAACTGAAGAGTTGTGTTCATGAAAGCATAATGAGTTTGCTTGGAATGAATACAAGAAAACTGGATAGTATCAATACCCACCATACCAGAACAGCCAGAGAATAGGGTGCCTGTTTGAATGACAAGTGACCTCAGAGAAGTCCAAAAGCACCACAACTACCAGACCTTTGCTCCCAGATAACTGAATAAACAGGAGGATTTCAAGGATTATCAGAGTAAATGATGCAGCAGTGAAGTTAGCACAGAGAACAGGGAACAAAGAGCTTGTTAGCAGAGAGCAGAGTAGGGGTCATGACTTCCACATCTATTACAGTTACAGTAAAGTACTGAAGGATCTGAGCCAGTAAAGAGAAACAATCTTTGCATTAAAAGATGAACATAGTGACTGTTTTTAGTATGTAAATATCTGTAAATATCTACCCAAAGATGATTTGAATCATATAGCTCTTTAATATGTTAGAGCCGCAACTATTAGTTGATTTTAATGGATTAGTCGATTGACGGAAACTTAATCAGTAACTATTTTGATAATCAAATGATCATTTGAAAAATGCCAAATATTTTCTGTTGACTGTTGATCAGAGAAAACAAGACATTTGAAGACATCACCCTGGTCTCTATGAAATTATAACAATCATTATTTACTATCTTCTGACATTTTATAGACAAAACAATTAATTGATTAATCAAGAAAATAATATGCAGACTAATAGATAATGAAAATAATCATTAGTTACAGCCATAGACTGTATCTAAAGATGGACGTAGCAAGGTATGACGTCAGCCATCGGTTTGCATTGGAGCCAGTTTGAAACCAAGAGTTGCTGCTTACTGTTGGCACCATCTTTTCGTTTGGAGTCAGGACCTTCCAAATAAGGAGTACAAGATGTTTCCTTCCACACTCTGGAAACACGCCCTGCTACCTCAGATCGAAGCTAATACTACACTTGGGCTAACGTTAGCTACTTTAGCTAAATTGTGCTATCAGGGCAGATATGATAATGAAGTGACATTAAACTTTCTGAATAGGATTCAGTTGGAGCCAGGGACTTTTCAGAGCCTGCATCTAGCGGCCGTGGGTGGCATTGCACCTCTGCATTGGCTTCGGCCTGGTAGTTGCTGCTTGGTTGCAGCCCTAATATACTGCATACAGCCACACTGATAATAAGACACTCTTTTTGTCCGATTGTTTTCTCTACTGGATAAAATGATCTTCTATTTAACTCATTTGCTTTGTTTGTCTTTAAACTCTGCCAGTAGAACTTTATTTGCCACACACACACACACGCATGCACGTCCATGCACACATATGCACCTTTCCTTCCCCTGCGACCCTGCCTGCTGTGCCAATGTGTTGCTGTTCTAATTAAAGGCAAATTTCCACTGGGGGAGGGTGACTGAGTTCATAACACCATATGAGTGACAATGGAACTCAGACAGTGTTGTCGCTCCATCAGTATGCCATGCAAAAATACACTGTCGGCCCCCACAGAAACACAAACACCTATGCATATTAATAAAATTCCTGCGAATGAGATGGAGGGGTGTGTTGTTTGCATCTCCATAAGGTGTTTATAAATTCACATTAATGTGTGTGTAAGTGGGAGTTTTTAGTGTGCAAGCAGTTGTGTGTTTGTGCGGATGTGAGCATGCATAATTATGTGTGTTTCAAGAGTTGTTGCATGTTTTCATTCTCATTAACATGCTTCTCTTTGAGAGCAATATCTCACATATCAATGACAGCTGTATGGGAACTTACAACAATAGCTTGCACACAATGGTTTTCATAATACTGCCTCTGTAAACTGTCAGAAGAAAAATCAACCAGCCGTGGCTAAACACAAGTACATGTTCATCACAATTAGGAAAGGCACGAGATGGCTCCATGTGAAAAAGATAGGACAAGATATCACCACATAACTGGAAAATGGAAATAAGCAAACTGGATCCTTCGGTAAAACACAATTTGAGCAGCCCTCCATAGTGAATTCATGTCCTTTAATTGAGTTTAATGTGACATTTGTCATGTTTGTGGAGTAAAACACATGCCTCTGATCAGCCTGAATTATTAAGTGGTGCTGCATCAGTGACAAGCATCCCATCCCCTCTAATTTCAGATGCAGAGGATTTACCCTGTTTACTTAAAGATTAATTACACTCACTGTTTGAGCCTGTCTCCGCCTACTGCAAAATTATGAAAAATAAGTCTTGGGATAAATTGGGGAGGAGTGGGATGGAGAAAATGTGTTTTCATATTAGATATCTATCCATTTGATGGCAGAGTGATGTGTCTGACTGTGACACATCATTATCAGAGAGTAGCACGCTGAGGCTTGTCCACCTGTTCTTACCTCAGAAGAATGGGAATGAGATAATAACATGAATTACATGCTGTTTCATCATATAGAAGAAATATAAATGTTTATCTCTCTGTTTATGTAAGTGAACTGGTGAAAGGACTTTTCAATTTGTCACTCATTTGCCCACATTCACAAACACACTCATACACTGAGTGAGCTACTATGCAATTTGGGATTCAGTGTCTTTCTTGAGAATGCTTCGACATGTGCACAAGTGGGATCAAACCACTGCCGCTGCGATTAATAAACGACCTGCTCTATCTGCTGAGCCACAGCCGCCCACAAATTTCTTCAATATTCTCTGAGGTCCAGCAAAAGTCTACTGTCTACTGATCTCTTACGTCATATTTGAGCAATGGAATCCTCTAAACTGATGCATTTAACTCTTGTTGCCATTGCTTGTTTGTGACAACAACAAAACATTTGGTAACACTATATAATACAGCCTGCATTTTACAGTGTAACTTCCCTGCATTTACCATGTAATTTCCCAGAACTTTCGGTGTAAGTTCCTCGTATGAATCTGTACATGTAAAATATTTACTGGTTCTAACTGGTACTTAAATGCAGGTACAGTGGAAAAAAACAAGACAACGAGGAACAAGGAAGTAACAATTGGGGATTTAAAGTGTAACTTTCCGACATGTACCATGTAATTTCCTGGAACTTACCGTGTAACTTCAGGGTTTAAGCCAGTGTATTGTAAGCCCAGCAGCTCGGCAGGCCTGAGTTGACCCCCTGCCAGGCCTAAACAACAAGAGTTTTTTAAAAATGTATTTTAAGATGTTTTCTAAACTAAAATGTGATACACAAGTAGCATAGCTCCTTTAAGGAATAGCTGAGTGTGTAACGAGCATAGACTGTAAAAAAATATGGACGTAGTGACCGTGACATCACCCGTTGGTTTGTGAACTGCTGTTTTGAAGCCTCGAGTTTAGCGATTTGACCATCACCATCTTGGATTTCACTGTCGCCATGAATTTTGGACCCAGAATTAACCATATTTGGATGAGAGGGTGGAGCCAGAGCCATGGGTGGAGCTGACTATAGTGCTAGCTGCTAGCTTGGTTAGCATGGTGCATTTACAATGCAATGGTCTATGGTTAACAGTGATAACACTAATGCTAATGCTAATTTCCGCTAGTGCAAAATAGGCCTAAAACCATTAAAACAAAATGTACTCACTGAAAAAACTGAACATCCCACTCTTTAGGGGATCTTTTATCACAACCAAACGCTGGACACGACTTTTTTAGACGACCAAAATGTTGTAAATAACCTTCATGAACTGAAAACACACTGTGAAATAACAGCAGCTACACCTATTCTCTGTGAATCCAGCCTCCTGCTGGCCATTAGAAAGAATGCAGGTTTAAGGTACTTCCGCATTGGCTTCACTTTTCAAACCGGGAGCTACCTGCTTGGTAATGAGTGTGTGATGAAAGAGAGAAAGTGTACGTGTAACTGTGAGGCTGCAGCTGCCCACCTACCATCCGAGAGCAGGCTGAGCAAGCAGCAACCTCCGGGGCTGAAAAATGAAGCCAATGTGGAAGTGCCAAAAACTGTAGTTCCTTGAATGGCTACTTGAGGCTGGCTCCAAAAGCGAGTCAACCACTTCGTTATAGAAATCAGTATATACGTACAGTATATGGATGAAGTGCAATAAAAACAAATACTTTTGCCCTTTGCTCATGGCAGTTGTGACAATCATTTTTTATACATGAGTTTAGCAGGCAAGCTTTACCCACACTCCAGGGATTTATTATGCTTATGTTTTCTACTTCATTGTATGAATTTGAATAAGAACAAGTCAAGAAATATGTCTATACTTTTGAAAATTCAATTCAAATCCAGCACTGCAGCAGCTCATAACAGGCAGGCTGGAGTAAAAAGCAAACTTAACTCTTTCAGGTGCACAGCTATGGAAGGCTTGTATTGTCATCCAAGGATGAAAAACTAATAATATAATAATGTAATAATATACATGTGTATATATTTATTTACACAATAATAAGGTATGCAGGGAGTTATAACAAATGTTTTTATTCTTTAATTACACAGAAACCACAGGGTATGTGCTGTTCTCCCGTTCTTACTGTATAATTACCCAGTAAAAACAATTGTATGTTTTAGACTTCACTATACTGTAATACTGTAATCCTCCCACTGAGGTGGTGATTTAGAACAGTGCCAAAATCCTGAAAATTGTTTTTTTGTTGTTGTTGGTTTGTTACATTTACAATTTAAACATTTTTTTACCATAATTAATCATTATACAACTACATTTTGATTTTGATTGCCATGAAAATTTGTAGACCCTTGTTTCCTTAGTTAAGATAATAGATTAGTTAACAGTTAAGATATTTTCCATCTCATCCATCCATCCATTTCCTGCCGCTTATCCGAGGCCATATCACAGTAGCATCAGACTGAGTAGGGAAACCAAGACATCCTTTTCCCTGGCAATGCCCTCCAGCTCTTCCTGAGGGATCCCAAGGCGTTCCCAGGCCAGAAGAGATATGCAGTCCCTCCAGCATGTTCTGGGTCGGCCTGGGGTCTCCTACCAGTTGGACGCGCCTGGAACACCTCCAGAGGGAGGTGTCCTGGACGCATCCTAACCAGGTGCCCAAACCACCTAAGCTGGCTCATTTCAATTTGAGCCACCCTATCTCTAAGCCCAGACACTCTCCGGGGGACACTCGTTTTGGCCTCTTATATCCGCGATCTCATTCTTTCAGTCATTACCCAAAACTCGTGACCATAGGTGAGGGTGAGAATGTAGACTGACTGGTAAATTGAGAGCTTCGCCTTTTGGCTCAGCTCTTTCTTCACCACAATGGTCCAGTGCAACGTCCGCATTACTGCTGATGCTGCACCGATCCACCTGAGGCAGCACCTCACAGCACCTCACAGATATTTTCTTGTTTTTATTCAATCGTGATCAATAATGTTTTCTCATTTTCTGTTCAAAATGTAGTTCCGGTCTGTTGTTAATGACATGTTGCATGGTGTTAGTTTGTGACATGAAAGGTAACTGAACCAAACAGCTCATCTTGGGTCTCTTATTGTAACATCAGACGGGCACAAGTCCTGTAATGTCTGACAGTGTTTACTGTCATAATTTGTTTTTACTGGGTAATTATACAGTAAGAACAGGAGAACAGCACATACCTTTTGGTTAAAGAATAAAAACATTTGTTATAACTCCCTGCATACCTTATTATTGTGTAATTAAATATATACATATGTATATTATTACATTACTGTATTGTTGGCTTTTTGTCCTTGGATGACAATACAAGCCTTCATAACTGTACACCTGAGAGAGGTCAGTTTGCTTTCTACTCCAGCCTGCCTGTTGTGAGCCTCTGCAGTGTTGGACCAACATGACTGCTAGGAGCTAATTTTCAAAAGTATAGACCCATTTCTCAACTTGTTCTTATTCAAATTCATACAATGAAGTAGAAAACATAAGCATAATAAATCCCTGGAGTGTGGGCGAAGCTTGCCTGCCAAACTCATGCATAAAAAAAGATCTGGGCTGTCATGAACTGTCATGAGCAAAGGGCAAAAGCAATTGTTTTTATTGCACTTCATCTATATATGTAGCTATATACAGTGTAAAATGTGGGCTCTATTATAAAGTGTTACCAAAAATGAATATGCTTAATTTAGATCACCCACAGGATTTCTCACTCTGTATGACTTGATCCATTGTTCAAGTGATGTCACTGTGAACAAAACACATTGTAACGAGGTGCGTCATCTGCATCGTTAAATTAAAATCTCTGCAGTGTAAGAAAACAGTCATAAGGAAATATTTGGGTAATGGCCTTTGATATTAAGTTTCTTGTAGACTTGTTTTGAGGTTAGTATTTATTTTTTTACTGTAGGTGTTTAAAGCAGACCACATGTCGTGTCCACATTTTCTACAACGACATGAGTGAACACAGTATTGACCCCATTTTTTTAAAATGTAATTTTCCTTTAACTTCGAACTCCACTCTACCACAAACACAGGAAGTGTATTTACTATATATTTTCAAACCCCCTAAACCGGGATCCTTAAGTGTACCGCAGGTTCGTGCACACGCATATGTACGCGCTTATGCACGCACCATAGGCGCCTACTGAGCGCACATTTCAACACCATGGACAGCACCTCAGCAGATGAAAAATTATGTTTTGTCTCCCAAAATCCACCGATGTATTTGTCAGTGTGCACAAGCACAGGCTGCTAGCTAAATAGATGACTGTGACACATTCTCTGCCAGCTTTTTTTTTTTTTTTTTTTTTTTTTTAAACAAAATGAGGTACAAATCTCTTTGTGGCTGATTAATAACTTTATAGGCCAAAACACTATGTCACAAGCTGGTCGCAAGTTTACCAAGATTAAAACATCAAAACACTAAATCACAGTTGCAAATCATTAATATCAAAAACTGAGAAAGAGCCTTTAAAGAAAGTTACCTTTAAGAAGATTGCTGGGTACGTTACGCTTTGCAGTCTTTCTTCTTAGTTAGAGTTTATTTTGTGGAGCTCTCATCTCTCAGGGAAACCACCATTTATACTTGGCCATCTTAACATGATCTTTTATATCAGCATTTCTGCTGTTCGTGACCGAAAATATGCTCTTGCCGTGTGTGCTGTGTGTGTTTTGTTGCTGTGTGCTTCACCAAGGAAGGAGTAAGCCTCCTGGAGCTCTTTAGGCCCCGATCAGACAGAGTGTTTTTTAGCAGCCTGGAGCAGCTTTTTGTAATTGTTTTCAGTGAAAGTGAAGCTTTTTGCTTGATGCTTTTGCGTTGCTGAGTGCCTCACGTTCTTCTGCTCTATGCGCCTTGCGTTTTTGCAGGGGTGTCCTGAATGCCTGGAGTTCATAAAGCTTCAACTCAGAGTGGAAAAGCACCCGATGTCATTTGCGTTTTTTCCTAGCGTCCAACTGGATGAATTGAGAGACGGGCCTTCTGTGGTGGTGACGACAACCAGTGGAGATAACCAGACCAGTCTGGGACAACTTTACCTGACTTTACCAACTGTAGTTACCATGATCTCGGAAAACAGCAGGCCTGGAGTGAGTTTACTTCACAGCAAAATAATGGTTAGGCTAAGGACAGGTGATTTGGTGGTTGCCTAGCAACAATAAAAAACAGATGTAGCAAGCTGCTCTTTTTTTAAATTGTAGGCTTCAACAAAAAAGTGCAGACTGACTCTCTCTTTGGCACGATAGCTAGCTGTTAGCATACTGTTCTGTCAGGAAGAGCTGTTAGCTTCATGGACTAGCAACAGCCTTGACAAAGACACATTAATTGATTGACACACATACAGACAAATCAGTGATGAATTCAGATGCCTGGTGCATTGTTTATGTTTTTATATTGGGGTTAGGTAAAAATGAGTGGGACAGAACACGATACATGTCTATGTAAGAGCTGAAAACAAGTATAATATTGTAATTATTATTTTTATTGTGGTGAAAACTGGGACCATTTCGTAGTGAATGTTGAAATCAGGGACATTTTAGTGTTTTATAGATATTTGTCTGGACGTGGGACACCCAGCATGAAGCCACGACGATCACGTGACATCAGTATTAACTGAATTAAATAAATAATGGCTTTTTTCAAATAATTAAATTGTGTCGGTTTTCAAACCTTTTTATAATGTGCCTTGACTATGCCTTGACTTATTTATGGTATGTTTCTTTTGCACTTTGTCTCGATGCTTTTAATAATTTATGTAAAGCACTTTGAATTGCGTTGTTGCTGAAATGTGCCATATAGATCATCTTGACTTGCCTTGACTAGTAGCCTACTGCTTACTTACTATTTTAGTCTTACTCCCTGTACACCCAATTCTCCATTTAATTTCCCTGTCAGGATCATAAAATTTTTATAAAAATGCAAACAAAATTCCCAGTATACCACCACAGCGTTATAATGATTTAATATTAAATGAAGATTTTATACCGTGACAGAAGAAAACACCTGCTTCTGATTGGATGATACCTGCATGTTAAAACTGTGTATTGGGCTGCGTTAAACACAGAGCTGGTCAACAGCAAAATCCTAATCAGTGCTCATGTCAATGTGCAGCTTATAAAAGTACCGAGGCTTTACACTATATTAGCAACTAAGCTAACTGAAGACAGTGAGTTAGTCAGCCAAAAGACAAAAAATGGAAGGTGTTTAATAATGTACTTACAATTGTGCCAGTGTAAGGTCAGTGAGGGAAGAGGGCAAAGAAAGCTGTGATGTGAAACAGCAACACTACTATATGCAAAAGGCAAAAAGGCATGTGTGTAGCCTTTGGCCCATTACACATTCATGAGCCTGATGAAGTGCTGAGTGCAACGCCTTTCTGTTGTCAGTGTTGATAAAAGAAACTTGATTATATTTTTGCAGTGTGCAATCTCCTCTGTGGATACTTTTCTCTGATTCATCTTGAAGTTGCAATCACCTCCAGCCCTGAAGTATATGCTATGTGCAAAGCTTATTTTTTCTTTTTCACCACTGTATATACATAAAGTCACTTCCATTATATCAGGACACTGTATTGGAACACCTTGTCATGCACAATCCCTTCCTCTAACAGAGGGGAACGCTTCAGTACTTTCACTTGTATCGTATGAGACATGTGCACTGGTGCTGCATAGCAGGACTGTTTAGCTCGCTTCAGATGTGATGGCCTGCTAACAAGCTACATGTTGTACTGTGCTGCTTATTACTGTATGCAGCATTAATCAACAAAGGACTTCACAACAGTCTTGCTGTACAGCAGAGACTGTCTCTGCTCTGTGTCTCTTTCTGCCCGTCTTTCTGTCTTTCCACCAACCTCTTTCTAAATGAATCCTTCTAAGACCCCTATTGTTTGTGGTATGGCTGCTCTACAGTCTACTGTATGGGATCGTAGTCATTTATAGCAGTCCGGCTGTGCGTCACCCAAACTAGGACATGTTTCAGCAGAGCTGCTAAGAGAGATTAATCTGGTGGGGAGAAAAGGAAGAGGGAGAGGAGAGTAGCTATGAAGTAAAGTGTCTCTCCAAGGACCCCAGCTGTGCACCTGTCTGTATCCTGAGGCAATTTATTTTGTGGAGGCATGATAATACAATCATGATATAGGGCAAAAAGGTACCATTTGACAACCTCTTGCTGAAAACAGATATTAGGTAGAGAAAAAACAACTGCATAAAACACTGTATTGAGATCAAGAAGTGGTGAAGGTTGCAGTGAATAGTACTGTAGATAGCAAAAATACTGCAGCCCCGCATTCACTTTATATTCCTAAAGTGTCTTCACATGACAAGTGCCACAATCCTTGAATTCTAGCTGAGAGTGTTTTGAGAAAAAGATTGGTGCTCAGAGTCCACTTTGACGGATCAGTGTGTAGGACTTAATGGCATCTAGCAATGAGATTGCAGATTGCAAAGAACTGAATCCCCCCTCCTCCCTCCCCTTCCAAGCATGTAGGAGAACCCACGGTGGTCACAAAACTAGAAAAAAACGTGAAAGGCCCTCTCTAGAGCCAGTGTTTGGTTTGTCTGTTCTGGGCTACTGTAGAAACGTGGAGTTGCAACATGGTGGACTACGTGGAAGAGGACCCACTCCCTACGTAGATATAAAGGGCTCATTCTACGATTCTTATTTTCAGGTGATTATACACTAATTAAAACATACTTAGGAATATTATCTTCCATTTCTGTCCGTTCTGTTAGATACCACTTAATTCTACACGCTGCACCTTTAAGGTGTTTTCAGATCAAGGCGGCAGCTGCTGCTACATTCAGAGTTTATGATGGTTCAACTTTTTAAACTTGCTACTGCAGCTTGGCGTGTGACCATGGCAACCACAGAAACCACATGATATTGGTATCTGAGTTTCCTCAATTATACACCTCCTCACCAGCGGAGAATAGATAGATCAATGAAGCAAAATCAGCTTCAAAGTCTGATGATGTGTGTGGGACAATACATTTATGATGGATTACGAGTTAGCAAAACTTCCAACTTCAATTATGTCATATAACCATTTCATCTATTTTAAGTTACATGATGCTTCAGCTTTTAATTAATAAAATTGCCTTTTATTTTGTACAGTACCTCATCATGTGTGAGACAATGCCTGCAATGTGGAAGCACTTTTACTATGCTGTACCATATCCACAACCCTGACATAAGTTGTGTTTACAGAACAAAAGAAGAATAAATGGCTTTTTTCACTAAGATTTCCTTGTGTTGACACTGGGCAACCTCTATTCAACATCAGAGCATCCTGCCATCCTACCAGCGCTGAGTCAGCGTTATTCCGTTAGCTATGTAAACTGCGCTGCTTCTGCACATCAGATAAAATACACTTGTGTTATAATATTAAACACGTGCTGTAGGTGCATGTGTTCTTATTCAAAACACAAATACACATGCACACACAAAAGCCCTTCTCAGACATGAAATATGTAACATTGTTTGATTCATCCATGTGTTAAAGCGTTATGTGGATGTATTTTACATTAATGTTCCTTACTGCTTTATTTATATATCCGAGGGAGCAGAGAGAGAGAGAATAGTGGTGAGTTAAATGTTATGACGACGTTTTTCCTCATCGAGTCCGGTTGTGTTGTATGCAAGATCATAAAACAAATGGCGTGCTGGAGTTAGTTATGTGTATCATTGCAAACTTACTGAGAGCTGCACACGAGCCAGAATGCTGCCAGAGCACATCAGCGGACAGTCCAAAAACCTCAGAGTCTGCCGTCTCCATCTCAGCTTGGTTTGGGTGGATGAGTGGAGGGAAAAACTACAACCAAATGCTGTTTCTTCTGTTGCTATTGATGACAAGGAACCGGGACCTTATTGTGCTTGAGCTGAATGCAGCCTGAAGTTACAGGTAACACACAGTCGCTGTTGTTCTGTTCTGTATTCAGAATCGGTAAAGTCTGATATAATATTCTGTCAGAAAACAAAGTCAGGTTTACCAAAACAAGAAGTTTGTTGCAGCGAGTTTTCATTTCTGTCTCCATTTTTTCCATACTGTGTTGTGTCCAATTCCACAGCATGATATTGGGCCTCATCTCTGATCCAACATTATATTGTGAACCTTTTTTTTTTTTTCAAATACATTTTAGATTCAGCTTTTCTATCCACCGGAGTTGTTTATACAAAAGAAACTCAGCAGCTTAAGTTTGTGTGTCAGGTTGCTGTCACTTCCTCCTCCAACATATTATATTCGGCCTCGTAACAGTAGAGCCTCAGGTCTGATTCCAACATTATATCTTGAAACTAGTTTCCTTCAAAATATACTGATATTTTTTATGTCCTGCTTTTCCCTATTGCTAGCGAGAAAACATGGCAGATGGACTGTTTTTGTCCCTGAGTTTGGTGACCCCCACTTGACAGTCCTTGACGGCACCACTACAAAAAAAATGAGGAAAAGTAGTTTGTAGTCCAAGGCGGATCTCCAGAGTCAACACGTCATCTGTCTGACTTTGCAGCTGGATGAAGAGGAATATTTTATTAGACAGAATAAAAGACAGAAGAAAGTTTAGGAATCAACTTGAAAATCGGTGAAATCCTCTAAACAGGCATCAGATTAATGTAAAGGGTGCATGAAAGGGGCTCCACTGTACTGTAGAGTGCATATGCATATAAGCTTGCATGATGTTCCACTGTTTAAAAAAAGAAGGCTGCTAGATTTTTGAATAAAGAACAAAAGTTCAGACAAACTGGGGAAAAAAATCACATCTGCTGCATTTTGTTCTGTAAAACAAAGATAATGCCGATGAAAGGTAGAGCGGTGACACAGTTCCAGTGGATGTCTTAGTTTAAAGTAGTTTTTTTTTTTTACACTAGAAAGAATAGAAAGTGTACTATGGATAAAGTTAGAACTGAAGATCTAGGAGACTTCAAATGGACTTGAGCAGAAGGAGCAGAGGAGAAAAGGGCCTCAAGGATAGATAGAGGACAATTCTGGGCTCAAGTGATTTTTCACACTTAAGTGGCTTTTGTTCCTCCCCTCATCAGGCTTTGCCACAGTTTAAGAGCTTTCTGCAGCTCAAGATGAACTTGAAATACAGTGTGTTTGTGTGTGTGTGTCAGTGTCATAGAGACAAAACAGTAGCAGAATTATTTTCAGATCTCTTAGCTTTACATATCAGTGTGATTCCAGCTGTCTATGAACACTGCATTTGTGCACACAGACACTAAAATACAAGCACAGTATCACACAATCCTGATCCACACACACACAATCCACACAACCTCACACAGACTAGCACATGCATCCCATCACATCTCTGCAATGTCACACACATCCTCGCTTGCTCTCCCCTCAATCAGTGAACCCCACGCAGGTGATTGGATTTCATCTCTATCAGTCCGGCTGTCTTGGTGATTTGCTCTAAGTGGACATTCAGCCTGGGTAACATCTGTGTTTACCTCGCTCACTGAAAGCGGATGGATCAGCCTCCCTCCGTCTGCACTGAAAGGACTCTTCACAGGAGGCGGCTGTAATCACTACGGAGCCCACAGCTCACGGTCAGATAAAGCTGCAGGGCGCCACATGCTGTGTGTGTGTGTGTGTGTCTGTTGAGAGATGACATGATTGAAGTGATGTTCACGGGGCTTTTAGTGAGGTTTTTACTGTGAGACATAGCACGAAATGTTGAAATGTTGATCATCTACTGTAGGGGGCTGATTATGGTTGCTGAGTTAGGTCAGTACCAATACCTTCATTGCTATTTCAATGTGAGAGATGGGAGACAAAGTCCAACATCCTTATTCTGTGTATAAATGAATTCTTGAGTTCAGTTGAAGACAATATGAAGGCTCACCAGTCTGAGTGTTGGTATCTCTTTTCACTACAAAATATCCACTTTGTGTTATTACTCCTCTGCTGTGACTCAGCAAGGAATCACTGCGGAAGCATAAAGAGGGAATTTGAAACTAAAAAGACTGTAATTTTGGAAGATACCAACTTTATTTGTCAGACTGTGAAAGACTCATGTAAGCTTCAGCTGAACAATGCATGCATTCTGACACAGAACTTCAATTGAAATCACTTTAGGAAGTCTGTACGGACAATAACAGTATGAACAATTACAGTGCATGAGGACATGCCAGTATTGTTTGAAGACAGACTTGAAAAAAGGTGAACCTATCCTTTAATTTTCAACTTCTAAATTCATAAAAGCAAAAGACAAAGCAGTATTTTTTCACTGTATTTTGCTTGTCTTATCATGAAGGCTTTTTCTTATCACTGCAGGTTTATCAGTGACAATGAGGCTTTGTTTGTATCAACCAGGTCACCGGGCATGAAAGCTGTGTCGGTGATTGTGTAAGAGAGGTTTTACCAGTGTTTTTGCAGTTTTACTGGTCCAATAGACGTCATAGATTAAGGAGAGCGGAGGAATTATGACCCCCCCCCAAAAATGGCATAAAAAATCCAGGTCCAGGCGCTCAAGGCCTTTATTGCTCCTTCAGAAGGTGCAAGCTGACATGTGTTGGTGTGCTTTTTAATGGGTCTAGCCCACTGAAACAAAGGCCTTTTATTTTTTAAACCTACCTTTAGTGCCTGGACCTGAATTCTTTTTTTTGGTCATAATTCTTCCATTCTCCTTGATTATTGTTCCTCAGTGGTTTGAAAGACACCAGTAGCATTCCTGTTACTTCTCTCTTAGACATTATAGATTATTTAATATCCCCCAAGGCAAGTGGTAAAGCGTATGGAGAGTTTGACAACAACTATTGTAAGGCATAGCTGTCCTGATTGTATACCTCACAAGGAGTTGGCCTCCTTCCTTCACCATTACAGGATTCTTAAAGGGGAAACTACACACTTGATTGATTTTTTTCCCCGCTGTGCACATAACAAAACAGGTGATCTTTCCAACAATACTGTCATTGTGTGTAAAAACTGCTTTTTCTGCTCAGCTTATTTGTGTCTGCTTGGATTTAAAGGGAACATATTGTGCCCATTTCCAGCTCTGTATTTTTACTTTTAGACTCTACTATAGTAGCTTTGCATGACTCACCGTTAAAAAAAACTCCATATTTAGCCTATGCTGGTCTTTATGCAGCCCCTCAGTTCAGCCTCTGTCTCTAACAGGTAGTCTTAGCTCCTGTCTCTTTAAAGTCTGTGTAAAGGTAAATCAGAGATTTCTTTCTAAACACATTATACAGGTTAGAAAATAATTGCTGAAAACATGTGAAAAGACTGTGAACTATTTAGTTCTGAACTGTTTTTCACCATTTCTGTGTTCAGGATTTTTTGGGTGGCTCAGTGACATAGAGAGGTTACTAGCATGACCCCTCCCTCACTATATAAATACTAGAGCGCACATACTCATAGTTACTACTAGTTTTACACCAGGTAGTTTTACAAACTTTCTTCAGAGACAACTGGGATTCACTTTGGATAATCTGCTGTTACTGGTGAATGTTGCCATTTTTGGGCAATGTTAGCACTCAAGGAGTTATTTTAAACCCAGCTGAAGCGTCCGTTGGCAGGTGTAGCTGCCAGTGGCTTCGGCTCCAGCACCAGCTGTGTGGCTGGGAGGATGGGTAGAGTCAACGGACATCGCCGACACTGGCTGCCGCCTGTGGCTTCAGCGTCAGTGGTGTTTCAGATTAGAGAATACTGCTTATTTTTCTACGATTTTGAAACCTAATTTTATATACTTTGCAATTTTTTTAATCATTCGATTTTGGCTGGGTGGTTAATTGCACATTTTTCTGTGGTGTGACAAACTCAGAACACATATTTATTATTGCTTTACATGGACTTTAAGGCCCCCCCACTCTGTTCTGATTGGCCAACTTTCTGGAAGCCTGCCGGGGGGCAGCCATATCTGAGTCATGTTAAGTTACCGCTGATGCAAACCCAACATTTCCTGCTTTACTAATTCAAAAAGCTTTTAAATGACTAAATAATGGGAGACTTATTGTGAAGAATTTACAGGAAATTAAATGTGTTCCTCACTGAATTAGCAGAGCTTCATTAGCAGCACTAAAAACCAGTTGAAACAACAGCATATGGACATATTTGGAGCTCTTTGTTTAGTAATAATAACAATAACAATAATGCAGGGAGGAATCATACAAGCAGAAACAGCCACAGTGATGATGATGTGTGATGAAGAGCTGCAGATGACCAGCACACCTCCAACAGGTAAACTACTTATTTTACTTTGCCTGCTGTGCAACGGAAAAACACTTACAGAAGCTCACACAAAAACACGCCAGCTCGACTCGAGTCATGGCTCAGCGTGACTACCCCCGAAACAATGGAAAAACAGCATAATGTTAGCGGAGCGGAGGAGGAGATGGGCATATAAAGAAATCTGTCACAAGCCAACATTGGCTCAGGCTGAAAGCAGGAAAAAAACATGAGAAACTGAGCGGTCAGACACTTTGGCCACGTTTAATATGAATATCCAACATTGTAACATTATATATATATGACTGAAAATAAGGAAAAGCATAATAGGTCCGCTTTAAAAATTACAGTTGCTGCGCCAAGTATCAATAGCAGAAGACTGGCTAACTCTAGCATCTGTTTGTGCCTCTCACACATAGCTGCTGGTAGCGTTAGCAAGCCTGATTAGACACAGCAGAAAGATGACGTGAAGAAGACATTAAGAACACCACATGAAAATAAAACTAAATATTGCCACATTACAGACAAAAACAAAACGTTATTTCCCATTGTTCCCTAAAAACTAACTTCAGAATGTCTGTTTCTCTGAATCCTGCTCTCTCTGTCATCCTCCTTACACTTCATCATCTGCCGAAATGTGGGATTGTCATGCCAGCCTTGGCCACCATGGTCATACATCCATAGACAAAAGAGGGAAATGGAAAAAGAAGAGAAAGAAAAAAAAATGGAGCGACAATGAAGAGCTTCAGTCTGAATGAAGGACAATCTGACAATTGAGCAGAATCAGAGAAGCGCTGGCAGCCTTGAAGGAGACACAAGAGAACCTCATCAAGACTTTAGGACAAAATAGGACAATTCTGTACTTAACAGGACGGCAAGAAAGAAACTCCTTATTCTTGCTAGTTTTGTTTGCTCTAGAGTCAGTAGGTGGAAAAACTGTGATATTGTAGCCTACATTACTTTGCGTGTAGGCCCCTCATGAATCATTTGTTGTTTTCCAGTGATAGATGATATACACAAATGATAATTAAGGTGTAGTTGCCAATTTCATTTGTAAGATAAAATAATTACCTTCAGCGGATGTTGAAAATATGACATCTATTCAGTCTTGTCTATTTCGATGTAGCTTATCTCTTTATACACCTGCCATATGCATGCAGTATGTGCTTACCTTATGAAAAATAAAAACAGCGTTGGTCCAGAAAGCATTAGATGCCACAGAAGCATTACAAGACAAAGTCAAAAGATCAAAATCAAAAACTAAAAACTGTATTGGAGAATGTATTGTAATGTGCAAAACTGTATTTATTTGGCATTGTCACAATACCATATACCAACTATTATTAGTTGCATGAACATTCATGTAGCAGAGTCATACTCCCTGAGGGCTGAAAAATGCTTCTCTCGGTTGAACATTGGGTTGTTTGGGTACCTTTCTTTTACACTTGTACATATAACTATGTTACATAACAGGCATTCAAACCCAGAAATGCAGAATGTTACATGTATCTTCACAAAAGAATAATTTCAGCTTAAAACAATACTAGAAATACTTGTTGCAGTTTACATCTATGTCTGTCCAGACTCATTTAATATTTGTCGTGAAGGAATTTAATAACAGGTATTACTTTCCTTATATATATGTTAACATGCTTGGCCAATAAAGCTGATTCTGATAGACAGTCTGCTGATAGACAGTAGACAATGCTTCAGATATGGATGTTGCTGCAAAGAAGCTACACATTCTATAACATGGATTCACACACACATCTTCAACCCGTCAGCACAGAAGAACTATACAATCACCACAGTTTCAAGGTGGGCACCCAAGATTAGTGTCACCAATTCAGTATCCAACCGAATGTGAAATATGGTCACAATCTCCCCTTCTGTTCCTGAGTTATCGTGTTGAATAATGGCCAGAACGACCACTAAAGTCTGATCGGTTCATCCTTGAGTCCAAGTAGACGTTGGTGCCAAATTTGAAGAAATTCCCTCAAGGCGATCCTGAGATATTGTGTTCACGAGAACGGGACGGATGGACAACCTGAAAACATAATGCCTCTGGCCACGTTGTCGCCGGCGTGGAGGCATAAAAATCAGTCATGTACCTTCACCAGGCATTTCCGAAATGCTTATTGCTTTTTCTCCTATGCACCTGTCTGTTTACAGGTATGCAAGACTTCTCCTTTTTTAATTTCAGCTTAACATACTTATGTTAGTAGTAAAATAAAATAAGTAGTAAATTAGTAGTAAAGTGAAATAATTCAAACTGATATGTAGACATGTGCTACCTTTCTATCAAGGACTCCTTATAGAAGCCACTTACAACAATGGCTGACTTAGAAAGAATGATTGGTTTAGGAAATTCATATGAACTCTGATGGGTACATAGATATCTTTATATGACAACGACCTTGAAATCCCCACCGATTAAGACTAATCTAATTCAGTGTGTGTCAAAACCTTTCAGTTTCTCTCTTTGAATGACTGTCATCTTGTGAGGGCAGGAAGGTGCAACTACGCCTGGAGGCCTGTAACGTAGCTGTTAGCTGCACTGTGCCGCTGTGCCACAGGGAGTTTCCTTGAAGTGCCAGGTGGCTGCCTAGATCTCAACCAATGCTCTGTTTCCACAGCTGTTACAGCAGTAAAACCTTTGCTGTAGCTGCTGGCCAACAATATCACCCCTGCAGCAGCAGAGGACAGACAGGAGGTGGGTATTCTGTGGCCAGCATTCATGATAGATGGCACTCAGTGAAATCATCTCTACATCTGCAGGAGACTTCTGCCATTATTCCCCACATTATTCACAGTCACGTTCACATGTTCTCTGTCTGGGCCAATTCTGAGTGGGAGATCACAGCTTTGGTAATAGCCCAATGGATGATGTGATGACCCTGGGATTGGCCTCTGTCATGGTGTGTGTGCCTTATGTTCCAGCATGCTTGTAGGTGGAGTGAAGGGCAGGGTCGTCAGAGGAGATGTTGGCACACCTGTACAACCTGGCTTACCTGGCTGTACAGGTGTGCCAACATCTCCTCTGACGACCCTGCCCTGTGTGAGCTTCCTCTTTTGTTACAAGAAGGAGCCAATTTGTAAGAATGAGGATAGGATTAACCACCCAAACCTTATTTTCTCACACATTTGTACTAGGAAAATACTAAGAGAACAGGTTCAGGGTGGAGAGGGTAACTGGTGTTTGGAAGCAGCAGTTTAGCTTTCTCAGCATGTCTGCCTACAGCTGAACACCACTGCACGCTGTGCTGCTCAGGTCGTGACAGGATTTCTTAATAATGTTGCAAGTTAAGTCAATGTTGAGGAGGAAGAGGAGAGTTGTCTTCATGATGATTTTTTCCCCCTTTTTTTTGATTCACATGAAGGCAATTTGAATTATTTAGTAACTCCACCACCTAACTGGACCTCCTGGGGTGTGAAGAACTGTTACTGGACTTCACCTTTTTATGGGCATAACATGAAAAGCCTATTTTATTGGTCTTATCATAATGATATTAGTTCCAGCTTCACAGTTGCACTGTTGTAAATTTCCTCTCCTCTTCTCTCCTGAATTGAGGATATATCATTGTGTGGAAGTTCGGTCACTAATAAGTAGTTTGCTTTGAACAGACTTTAAAGTTACAAAGTGCTTTACAGTAAAAGCAAGAATTAAAAATGAACAGTTACAGATATTACCATCAATTAAGTCTCATCTACTCAGTTGTGCCCGTATTGTGAGCAGATCTCAATATCTCAATGCAAATTATCTAGGCAGAGCTGGCGGACTTGTCAACAAACATGGTACGTCCCAGGTCAAGGAAATTGCTGCTACAAACAGATGTCATTTGTTTCTCTGTGAGCGAACCACTGCTACTTTTTGTAGCTTTTGCGACGCTTACTTTAGCTGGCGAGAAGATGCAGAGCGGGGTGACTTTGAAACTTTGAAACTTACTGAATGTGATCACGTCTTCCAGATTGCATTCACAGCTGGCTGAAATTGAAGGGCATAGGTTTGGTTTTAAGTTTGGTAGGAACTTTTTTTTGTCAGACAGCCAAAATACTTGCTTATGTGTACTTGCTCTCTATCACTCTTTTCCCTTTCACAGGCACATGTTCGCATCTGAGAGGCTGCAGCTCACCTGTCTGTGTGTCTCTGTGCTGCTCAGGCTGCTGCTGACAGGAGATTCATAATAAAATGATGCCTGACAGTCACAAACAGTTCTGTTGGACAAGCTGCGGCTAATTTAGCTTATACATAATGTCCATGTCTTTATGACACACATGCAATAATAACTCTGCTCTTGATCCACTGGAGAAGGGGAGAGATGGCATTAAATAGTAAATATTTCTCCCACTAATTTTAAAGATTGATGTTTGGATTGATTACAGAGCATTCTTATTAACTAAGCTCAACTTTGGTTCTTCTTTAAAAAGGACCAGATGTCTTAATTTGCTTTTGGGAGGAATTTTCACCAACAGTAATAAAGTTAAAGTTAAATTTAATAAATTAAACAGCATGTCTGAGCAACAGGGGCGGAGCTAGACTCTCAGCAAAGAGGAGACAGAGCAACAACTGTAAGATCACTGATATATCCTGTCCATAAATACAAATTGCGCCTTATTGAGCTAAGCAAGCCTATGTCTAAGAAAACATACAGTGAAGCCTCTTTGTCAGACAAGCTTGTTCTGAAGAACAAAAACAGAAAACAGGTTGCCAAGTCGCTCTCAAATGATTGAGCACCAAGGACAGCATGCTGTTCAGCACCACAGCGACAGCAGGCCAGGTACACTGTTCTCTTCTTACACAGACACAGCGGTCTGGAGATAAAAAACAACAGATCAATCTAACATTCTGACTGAATTCACTCACCAATTGTTGTCCATGCTCAGCCTGCTGTAGTTCAGTGTAGTCCATTTGTGTAACATCCTCCATAGAACAAAATAATGCGAACACGAACAGGTTTATGAACTTTGTACATATCTTTTTAAAACTTCATGCTCCTCTCCTTCATGGTGGCAAACCTGCCAACCACTCTGTCTTTATCAATGTTTATGTCCCGCTCAACACACAGCACTGCAAGGTTAGATAGTCTGGCCTCATCTATGCAGGAACGCAAATAGCTCTTAATGAGCCTCAGACGGCTGAAACTTCATTCGGCACTGGTGCTGCTGATGGGAATAGTTTTGTAAATTCTATGGAGAGCGGTCAGATGCGGGTATGCTCGATCCATATTGTTGGCAATGAGGAATGGTAGGACTGCATCGGTGTTAAGATCCATTGCTAACTCAGAATACAATGTATGAAAAGAGTTGAACTCATCCACAATTTCTTCTGGCTTGGAGATGTCTTCTGAGTAGAAACATGCAAGCTCCAGCATTTTTTCTTCAGCATCAGGACACTCAAAGTGCTTTGGATTGAGTACAGTGAACAGTTTGGCCATTTCTTTGAAATCGGAAAAAATAATTGACACTAACTGACTAATACGGAACTTTGTCATTAAATATGACTTCTCTGCCTTGTGGTGAGCACTGGACTCTTCATGCATCTCAATCTGCTTTATCTTTTTCCTATATGTAGAGAGGCCCCATGCATGGATCAGCCCGGCATTTCCCAGCAGTTTCATTGGATTTTTTACCAAAAAGCCAACAACAGAAGCAAAACAGTCGGTTTGCTTTAGGCGAATAAACTAACCACTGTCGCTCCACAGTGCCTGAGCTTCCCAATTGATGCCTATACTATGCTGGATTGAAGCGGCGTTTCTCCTGGTCATAATGGAAATTATTATAGTTATCCTCCAAACCAGGCTGACATGGGCCATGCTTGATCACAGCTCGGATCACTTAGGTGGTAAAAGGCCGGTTCTGAAAAAGGTATGGGTCAGTTGGGTACTCCTCTTGGGGTAAAACGTTAGCGGAGTGGCAGCCAGGTCCTGTGCTGTGAGAGGGGCGATTGAGAGTCTGTCTGGAAAGGGTACCACTGCTGCTGGAAGCATAATTAGTGGCCTGGCAACTGTCCTCCACCTCATCACTTCTCTCTCATCACTCCTCTGGTGTGCTTTTCATGCTATGATTGGTGCTAGCCTCGTTCATAGCCACTGTCAGGCTAGTTGTGCTAGCAGTAATGTTAGCTTGATTAACCATGCCGGTGCCATCATGATCGCAGATGCGGTTGTCTTGAAAGGATGAGCAAGATGAGAAATAATTTTGTATTTGTATTGTATAAGTTGTAGTCTTTGGATGTTTTGCCTACTTACATGCAAATTAAGTACGTTGCAGTAGTCAAGTCTGTAGGATATAAATGCATGGATGACCTTGACTAGATTTGTAAATGACAGAAATGACCTAATCTTGGTTAAATGTCTCACAAAGCAGGGCTTAATCACTTTAGTCACCTGACGTTGATGGAGTAGCCGACATTAGGAGCAGTTGTGCTTTATGGGCACCAACCTGGACCTTATTTTCTCATTGTTTTGTGTCTAAGTGACTAATGGGGACAAGAATTCTTGAAACTGGTCCAGTATTGAGCGAGAGCGCTGCAGCCAGCAGCCAAGAAATGGGCTGCAATGTAATCCTTGGGGGCAAAAGTACCCCATCAATGTACTAAAAGTGCTTGCACAGCTATCAGCTGAATATTAAATAATCAGCTAAATATTCAGCCATGATTTAGAAAATCTTTTAACACTAAGCTATGCTTTCTGTACTCTAACACAACAAACTTCCACTTCTCTCTTCAACTCTGTAACTGCTGAATATTTAGCTGATTTCGAAAACAACTAAACTCTCGTGAGATTTCAGAATGAGACTTCTCCTTGAGCGAGGCTTGGTTTGACACAATAACATACAGACAGGATTAAGTTGAAGGTAAAGAAAAACATTATATTTCTCTGTAGGGTCTTTTCTATAATTTTGTCGGACACTTACAATAACAATCTGAGCTTGTCAGTTGCAAAGACAAGAACTTTTAGTGGACGTACATTGATGGGGTGCTATTGCCCCCAAGGATTACATTGCAGCTTGTATCGCGGCTGCTGGCTGAAGCGTTCTCGCTGAATACTGGACCAGTTTCAAAATTTGTTGTCCCCATTAGTCACTTATACACAAGAAGATGGGAAATAGAGTCCAGGTTGAAAAATACCCCCTTTAACACAGTAAATGTGCCTTTTTGTAGACAGATGTGTAATTGCATTAGAGTGGTATTTATCGAGGGATGCACAATATTATCGGCACGTCATCGGTATCGGCCGATATAAGCTCTAAAATGAAATATTGGCATCGGCCGAAATGAACATTTTCTGCCAATTATGAGAGGCCGATTTGTTGCCTTCTCCTCCGCCGCATAACTGTGCTTCCCTCTACGGACTCCCCTGACGGTCCCGGTGCTTCCTCCGCAGGCTCTACTTCACTCATCTGCCCGTCAGACCAGCCGCTTCTTCTAGCGGAGGCTAGCTGGCTGTGCTTCCCTCCGGTCATGCTGCGGCTAACGCTCCGCTAGCCTCCCAGCTAACATTAGCCCCGGATCTCCGTGTGGATCCAACCGGAGCACCGAGCCCCGGTTTGTTTTTCAGGTTAAAGGGGGAAGAAGCAGCTTGAGTGAAGTGGAGCTTCCGGAGGAAGCACCGAGACTGTCAGGGTAAAATAGTCCGCGGAAGAGCCGCTACGTTCGGCTGCACAGATAGGAAACACCTTGGCTGACAGGATGTACCACTCCGTTTGGGAAAAAAATCATCTTCTTTTTGGTTTATAACGGCGGTTTGCAACCAGCATATTAGGTGCTTTACCGCCACCTTCTGCTCCGGAGTGTGGACCAGAGATTAAATCCTACACATTAATCCTGTCTGTCTAATAAACTCTAAGAAAACTCTACTGCTCCACCAACTTGGCAGGTTCATTAAAGTTTTAATGCTGAGCTCCTGAACTCCAGTCTTCCTAAATTCTTCCTTCATATATTGTCTTTCTTGATCATACTTAGTACAATCTATGCTTGCATGTGTAATAGTCTCCTCAGCCAGCTGGAAAAAAATATGTATATATATTGGTATCGGCATCGGCAATCGGCCACAATGAGTTGGAAATATCGGCATATCGGATATTGGCAAAAAATCCAATATCGTGCATCCCTGTATTTAACTATATGATACTTAAAGTGCCTCACAGTATTTTAACAATAGTGTTAAGTACTCCAACAGTACTTAACAGTACTGCAATTACTGTTAGTAACTAACAGTTACTAGATCAATGCGACCACACTGAAACAACATTGTGTTTGGATCCAGATCTTGATGAGGTGGTGACTGGAAGTTGACAGCCAGGACTTGACAGGCAAGAGACAGGAGTCATCTGAATTAAAACTGAATATTCAGTCCCTGAATATTTATTTTTTAACCTTTGAACTTTTGTTCAGGAATTGATAGCTGTAGTCAGATGAAACGCAATGCACTGGAGGAGAAGGTAGCATGTCATCTGAGGTAAAGAAACACTTAAATCTAACTAGGAATTTAACAAAGAATAGACAAAGTAAAATACATATTCAGAGTAGAGCATCAAAAGAAAAAAAAAAAACTTAAAGTGATGAGATCCTGTCTGTGTCTATGTCCAGAGGGAATGACAGTCCTCAGGCAAATGAGAAAATGAGCAGACAGTGCCAAGCATGTCAAAGACTGTGTAGTCAGTCAGGAAACTTCAGTAGAGAGAAAATACACATTGGGATTACAGCCAGCGCTCCAAAAAGATCAGTTAGGTGCATATAAAGGGAATCTGGAGTTCAGCGTTTCTTGTGTGGCATCAGCTCTGCATAGTTCTGATTATTTCTCGTCTCTGTCTCAGAATCCTCCGGGGACAGCAAAGGGCTGCGAGCGAAGCGTAGTGAATGTGAAGGATAATGTGATAGAAAATGAATTGTCTCGGGTGGTTGGCTTTGTCTCTCAGGGAGGGACGGCATTCCAATATTGTTTTTCCACAACACCAGTCAAAGCTCAAATTCTACAAACAAAAGACAACTACTCTCTAAGTCTCGGGTGCAATAAATGTCATCTTGGTGTGGTGTTTCATTTTGTGCAAGTACGCTCTGCTCCTTCTGTTTGCCAAAAATATGAAGTCTCAGTAAATGTACTCAAACTTGAACTTTGAACTGAATGCATTCATAATTATTTTATCTGCAAATAACTTTGACAACTTGACAGAAAATTGGGTTTCTTGTCCCCTCAATAAGATCTGTCAGGTGGATGCACAGAAAGCTGAGAAATCAAGCTTTTTTTTTCTGAAATCAAACTATAAGCAAAGTACACCACATGACAGGAAAAGATAATACCACAGATCTTCTTTGATCCAAGATTAGTGTTCTCATACTAGTAAAGCTGCCACCAACATTTGAAATAGCTGAAATACTGAAACAGTTTACGTTGTGATTGAAGTGGCTGGTGAAATATAAATACTGCAAGAAATTTGAAAAGCGATTTAAAATGGATGTCAGTTTAAGTGTGAGTGCTGAGTCAGCGCATTGAGTGGAGGATTCAGTTGAAGTTCAGGCACTGAAAAGAGTTGAAATGTCATTTGAAGTGTACGGTAGGTAATACATTGAGCGGGAAGTGTCAGTTGAAGCAGAGTTCCTGAAAGAAATATGTGTTTGTCCACATAAATGTTTCTGAGTTTTCAGAAAATTTATAGATGTAGACCTCAAAAATGTATAAACCTACCCTAAAACATCGACCGAAGACCAGATTAAATATCTTTGTTTCTCTAATAACACCGATAATGAATCAAATGCTCATTTGTTTTTGACTGAAAATTCCCTCATTTCTCTGTGTCGAACTCATGGGCTGGTAGCAAAAGTATCACAGGACTCCTGACCAGTGAGTCCAAAACAAAGTGCTGGGGTTTAAAATGGGACACATTCATAGATCTATATTTTAAGCTGAGGCTTTACTGGAATATCTTTGCATGATTTACAGCTCAAAAAACTCCTGCTGGCTCCAGAGGCTACATCAACAAACCATGAAACAAATACAGTCGTAGGATTTCACTACTTTTTCTCGTTCTATACTTGAAATGTCAACTTCTCAAATAAAATTTAGCTGAAATCTGATCCGAAATATGAGAGTGGACAACCTTAGCAACAAAGGCTGCGGAACAGATGGCCGTTTATGGGCCAAAATCAGCTCGTCAGTAGAAAAAAATGTCACAAACGAAGCATCCGGAGCAGGTTCAAGCCTGGACTTTTGACTTGCAGTTAGCATTTCTAGGTAGCATTTCAGGTCTTTGGACTTTGACCATGTTTAACTTAGACATCCCACATCATAACAGTATATAAATAACAGAAAATCACAAAAAGCATAATATGTCCCCTTTAATTACAAGGCTGAATGCGTCCTTCGGTTTGTTGTTGGTGATGCTGGTGATATCGTATCCGGATCCATTCGAGGAAATTAGGCTATGTGAGGAATCTGACAGTGAAAAGTCTTTTCACAAGCGTGCTATAGCACTGAGAGTGTCAAAGCCGTTCATTAAGATGTAGGCTTTCTCTGCTCGTCGAGAGGATGCCACAGAACACAGACTTAACAAGAAGCATCTGCCTTGAAATGGAAACATGGCCTTTTCTGTGTCACTGTTTGATATCCTTTATCCCAAATCAACGCAGTGACCAAAGCCTGCTGAGCCCAGAGGTTGTCAACTGAAACCTTGAGAAGGCAGTTAAAAGGACGGATTATCTATAGCAGCACAGAGACAGAGATACAAGCGAGATATCAGAAAGCGCTTCAGAACAGAGCTTTCCTGCCCTCACAGATACCGCTCTCATCACCTTAAAGCAAAGGCTTTCACACCCACAAAACCTCTCTGACTCCTTTTGAGATGAGAAAAAAAAAAAAAAAAACACTGTATAGAGAGTGACATTGGATGCATGCTGCTGAAGGCTGGTGCAAAAGAATGGATGGTGTTGACGCAGAGGATCTGAATCTGCAGGTCATGAAATTCCCCTCTGATGTCTGCACACTCTCTGAGATGCTGGATAATGCCTGGAGGAAAAAAAAACAGATCTGAGTATAGTTCTCTGACTGTTTCTCACACTCCCTGTGACAGTTGCTTCAGGTGAAAGAAGTTTTTATTAAAACTTTCATCCAAATCACTAGAGAGGCTGTCAGCACTGGCTGATACCGACGTCTCCACTGAGGAGAGAGTCAGAGAGTCGTTGGGCATGAAGTCTCTGATCAGATTGTGCAGGGACCGAAGCTTGTAGGTTCAAGTTCTGATCATAATCTTTAAACAGCCATCCAAACTATGCCACCCAGAGTCTACAAACAGAGCAAAATTTCACAGAGAGACCATATAAAAGTGTTGTGGGAACCACAAAATCAGTAAATAAACCGTTAATGGAGCTGCAGGGAATCTGTGATTGTTTGCAGGTAGGTTGTGTGATGTACAGTGGGGGTTCATACTATCACCTGGAGGTAACACATTGCAATTAAAGACAGAACAGAACAAAAACATCTCCCCATCCTCCCTGTCAATACACAGTACAAAGATAGCATCTCAGTTTCATTGACACAGTTAGCATGAAACACTGCAGTTAACATGCACTGTAAAAAAATATTTCATAGTGGGAACAATCTGTTGTTTTGTGGTTTATGGGAAGGTTTGAGAGGGAGGGAGGTATGCAAAACCAATGCTCTCATGTCTTGTTTTCTGTTTTCCTGTGGATTATTACATTGCATTCATTTGTTTTCTCATTCTGTGGCTTGACAAACTTGTAACTCATCCCAACATAATGTTATTTAAATCTCAATAAAAATGAATGCTGCATATGATGTTGCGTATGTCGTCCTCATTATGAATAAATGCAAAGAATTACACAGTTATAGACAAATAGAATATGAATTCATAATGGGGTTGGCTCATGTATATGATTCCTTCCACACACTTGTAAATACACACATATACAGTATATATACAGATGTGTAGAAATACTCTTCTAAAAAGGCATAGAAATGCAAAAATATGGCCTGATACTGTTCACTGCAGCTACAGACAACAAAAAGTGACACTTATAAAATCATTACTTTGGATGATAAAGTATGATTTTGACCTTATGTGCCGTGGCAATATTCTCCTCCATCTGTGTTGTGTGCTCTTGGTCATACTGTACAATTCAATGTTCAGTGTTGACATTTATTAGAGGCAGTTTTAATGAAGTAAATGCAAATTCAGAGGAACCAGCTGTCCTGCTTTGTACTGAGAAAGAAGGACTACAGGGAATATACTGTACAAATAAATAGCCCGAGGCTTTAATACATAAACTAACTAATTAAACACTTGTGTTAATATCACCTACAGTGAGTTTCATTAATGTTTGTATCAATTACAATGATTCTGTGCCTGCAGCTGTTATGAGGCAGGTCACCTCAAAAGAATGTAAAATGTCAACTTTGAATAAATGAAAATTAACTTGTCTGAATAGCCCAGGGCCGACTTTTAGACCTTAGAAAACAAGAACTTCAATCAATAAAATGTGACCTTGATACCAACACCAATGGGTTGTATAGATTTTCTGTTCATCCACCAACACGGGCTGAAAAATGTACTTTATGAACGGGGTCACTAAAGTATTCCAGTTTTGGGTCAACACACAAGAGGATTAGGGTCAAAAAGAATAAACTGACTCATGATCATGGAAAAAAAAGAATAAATCTGTCACACCGTGTAAAAAAATGATAAAATACGTTCTTTTCAGTGAATCCCAAAACAACAGATGAGTGTTTTGCTGATCTTGTGCTCCCATTGGTCGGATGAAAACCAAGATAGTGGGTAGAGTTGGAGAAAGATAGGAGTTAAAAGAAACCTACAGTATGTTGACTGTTGGAGACGAGATGCAAATGCTTGTCTCAAGAATTGATGTTCAACACCATCGCCAGGCAAGACTGTAGGTATTGGATATACGTGTACATGACAACTAGGTTAGGAGAAGATTGTTGTTACAGTACATAAACTATGATTAAGGTTACAATTACAACACCTAGGTTAGGGAAAGATTGTGGTTGCTGTTTAAAAAGATCATTATTTGCAGGTGTGTGGTGGGCACACTCAAGTGTCCTGCATGAAAGTTGCTATAGCTAGTGCTAGCCAAAAATGTAGGGACAATTCTTTTGCAGATCCACTAGCTACAGGTCTGAACTGGTACATACTACCTCCAGAAAGCAGCCATATGCTCACATTCTAATCACACTTCATATACATGTTGAACTGCTGCCTGTATGCTGGAGAATACAGAAAAGACTGCCAGGGTTTGTTCATGTACCAGAGTCAGTGCTTTTAGCCTGTTAGCCTGTGGATTCTGTTCCTTCTGCCTACAAACTTTGGAGACACTCACTGCTTCTGTTTGGTTGATAGTTACACTACTTAAGTACCTCTCATCAGTGTTAATAATGGTATTGCATCTTGATTTAAATACCTTTATTGTCTCCAGGTCATTTCGGCTACTGTCATGATACAAAATACATAAGAGTTAGTAGATTTTTGTCTATTTACTGTAAAAGTAATTATCCCAGTAAGTAATATAAAGACTTCTTGATTTTATAAGTTATCATCTTTATGTAGCCTACTTTATGAGGATAATGAATCATAATTGCCTCAACTCGGATAAGTTAAAATTCCCCAGAAACCTCTTAAGAGAGGAAGAAACCCTGTGAAGAGCCACAGAGGACGGATCCAAAACCATTTTGTCATCTTATCCAGCGTGTAAGGAGCAGCATGCTAAGGAGAAAACATCATCTGAACTGAAAGTAAACTGAAAAACACAGAACTCAAAAATAATAAGCAACATAATTGCTGAACTGAACTCTTAACTGACAGCACACAAATCACTGGGGGACATTTATACTAAACATGAACAACGGTGGCTCACTGTATATTATCACTTTTGTTTTTAGTTGCAAATACACTGCTTCCCTACATACAATAAAATGTCAAAAAGTTGTTATCTCCTTTTGGGACTTCATAAATAACTGAATTGCACATGATCCAATGGATATAGAGATGTTATTATCCATCTGCTGCTGTTCTTATAAAAAACAGCTTGAGAACAAAAAAGCCTAACAAGATCTTACTCCAAAAGGGCGTTTAATGTTTCTGTCAGCAGGGGAAGGGATAGGCTCTTGGGAAAAAACTAATAGTGATAAAGGACTTAAAGGGAAAATTCACTGCTGTGGACGATTTCTTAAAACTAGGTCACCTATGTTGTAGAAGGGTGCAGTTATTTTTGAAAGTGGTGCCCTATGACTAGAGAAAACTGAGAAAAAGCTTATAGAGTCCTCATATCACTCTGAAGGTGGCATTACCCAGATTGCATTGCACGTATCCCATCATATCCACTACTGACGGTGTGTTGCGGCTGGCAAGTAAGAGTACTTTACCGAGGCTTATTTTCATTTGCACAACGTTTTTTCCTCATTGAGTCTGGATAAGGATCAAGGATCATAACACAAAGGTCATGCTGGAGTCAGTTATGTGGATCAGTGCTGATGCCGATGGACAGTCGCAAAACCTCAGAGTCCGCCGTCTCAACTCAATTTCAGCTTGTTTTGGGGAAACAATTGTGGACGAAGGTTATGAAAAACGAATGCTGTTTCTTTTATCGTTACGGACAATGAGGAGCCGGACCGCATTGTGCTCAAAGCTGGATGCAGCCACAAAAGATACATAATACATAATACTGTCTGTGTTAAGGATGTATAAATAGCTGCAAGTCTGCTGGAGCTGAGCTTTGGTTGAGTGGTCAGTACAGTTGTCTGTGGTCTATTGAAGAACACTTATTTAAAACTTTAATATCCTAAAATTAGAAATGTAATAAAAAAAACAGGATTGTTACGTGTTTTTCCACTTTTATTTGAATACAAATACAAATAATTTTGCTACCTCAAATTCGCTGCTCGCTGGCATCAGCAAAAAAATCCTTCTCCCACCTCCAGCTCATCCATTACTCTGCTGCCAGGATTTTAACTCAGTCTAGGAAACATGATCACATTTCACCAATCCTGGTATCCCTTTACTGGCTACTTGTTGCTTTTAGAATAGATTTTAAGATTTTATTGATTACTTGCAAAGCCCTGAGAGGTCTTGCCCCAAGCTATCTATCAGATCTCTTATTGCCCTACGTCTCCTTCTGAACCCTGAGATCATCGGATGCATTGCTTCTTGTTGTTCAAGGTCCAGATTTATACAGAAAGGAAATAGAGCCTTTGCAGTCAGGGCTCATAGACTTTGGAATTACTTTTCAGTGATCTTGTTATATTTAATGGCATTTTAGTTCATTTCACTTTATTGGTGTTTTTGTAATGCGCTTAGTTTTTATGGCTTTGAGTTTGTTTTTACATTTCAAATGTGGTCTCTTTTTTTATTGTAAAGCACTTTGTGATTGTGTTTTGAAAAGTGCTATGTAAAGCTTTCTTTTTTTTTTTATTAAATACAATTTGCACATCTGCACATCCTTAGTCTCTTCAGCCCCCCGGGAACAAATCTCACGCCAAGCTGAAGTCAAAAACTTGGCAGCCCTGCAAACCACCATACAGTTATTACTGTAAGCTAGTCAAAACTTTAACCCAGCTCAGTTCTATGTGAAAAAACACAGAGAGAAACAGATTTATTTGCAGTCTGGGAGCTCTGACTGAACTCCTGGAAGCTGACGGTGTAACGTTAGGTCATGCCAGAAGGCTCAACCTCCTGGCTACATGATTGGATAATGACATGATATTCCTGATTTGATGGTTAAATGATATGTTAATCTGAGCATTGAGGAGGATGTGTGGGCAAAAGTACTTGTAGGTTTGATTTGTAGCTGTAAACTTGGGATTCACACTCACAGTTGAGTTCTGTGTGAACTGTTTTCACCCACAAACAGATCGACGTGTTACTGCAAACCTTTGTGCAAATCTTCTTCATGCATTCATACATTGGAAACTATTTGTGCACATCCTTATCATTTGTTCACAAAATGTCATGCGCAGCTACAGATCTTACGGAAAGCGTTAAAGTCTGATATCAGAAAACAAAGTCAGCTTTACCAAAGCACCGCAGAGTTTACTGAAGCGTGGAGTTTTCAGTCTGTCTCCGTTCTTCCTGGTCATCACCTGGCACCGGTCGATGCTGCAGCAGCCGCTCTGACTGTAGCGCCTCTATTTCAGCTGCTGTTGTAATGTAGCTCAGGAGGTCGCTTTGTCCTCCACACTCTGTTGTGTCTGATTCGACAGCACTGTATTCGGCCTCGTATGTTGTAATAGTAGCGACACATCTCTTCTCTGACATTATATTGTAAAGCTACTTGTTTGTTTGTGTTAGTGTTGAGAATCAAGGAGAAACTCAGCAGCTGTAAGTTAGCTTAGCTCTTGCACAGCGTGATATTCGGCCTCATATAATGAGACTAGTTTTCTTCCAAATATGCTGATATTTTTAAGTATTTAGTAGTATGAGAGCTGCTTTTCCTTATTGCTAGCATAAGATGGTAGGCAGAGTATTTTAGGAGACCCACATTTGACAGTCCTTGAAGGCACCACTACAGAAAATGAGGAAATGTAATTTGTGGTCTAAGGCTAATCTCCAAAGTCCGCCGGTTGACACATTTTGTGTCACCTGGCAGACTTTTGGTGTTAAATGAGTGGGAAGATAAGGGTGCAGGAAACAACTACCCACATTGTAATGATATAAAGTTGAAAATTGGCAAAGTTTCCCTTTAATTGGAAGGATTTCAGCAAAACACAGGTTCCCCAATTATCCCTTCAGAGTTTACTTTCACTGAGATGCTCTTTGAAAAAAAAGTATTATTCTCGAGTATATAGTTAAATGCTCTAGGGACCACAATGCTGTACGGCAAGTAAATACACTTGGCTATCATTCATATTGGCTCACTGCGTCCCCAGTGGCAGGTTGTTGCCTCTAAGCAATCTCCTCTTATCCATCTGTACTGTCATGTAGAGATGTATAGCTGGGCTATTTGTGTCCCATCTTGTCAACACAATCTTCAAAGTCCATCACACGTCCCCTGAGATTTACATGACCGTGCTTTTATTTTTGAGTTGGATTCACAATGTGGAGATGTACATTATGAGAGAGAATGAGAGCAGGAGTCTAAGGCTACTTTAAGTGTCTAGTGTGTGTATTTTTGTGTATTTCCAGTCTGATTGTATTTACCCCTTCCAACATAATCCACTATTTCGCTTTCCATGTTGCCTTGGGCTGATCAAAGCTCCTTTCTGCTGCAGAAGAGTCCCCAGGGTCCAGGCATGAATAATACTGCATGCACACACACACGCAAACACGCACACACACACACACACACACAGAGCCACACACCCTCTGATTCATAACAGTCCCAGCTATAATTAAAACCTGTGTCTATTTTCTGAGCAGTCACACATAAAAAACATGCCATGCTGCTGCAGTGTTTCACAAACCAGAGGTCAGCACTCAAAATAGGTCATGAACACGCTTTGAGCTTCCATATGAAATTTCACTAAGAAGAGAAAATTCTTTAAACTGTATCCTGGGTCGGAACAAGCTGGAGAAACACTTCTATTCTGAAACCTCAATTTCATAGCTCTCAGTAAAACCTCTTTAAGTCTAAGTGATCTTACAATGTCATACATCACCAGTGTGTGATGTTCACTTCATTCCAGTGAGTCACTTGATGCTGTAATTTACATATTGTTTGGTAAACCCACTTTCCTGTGTGATGTCACCCACTGGTTTGCACTGGAGCCAGTTAGAAGCCAAGAGCTGCTGCTGCAGGACTCCTCAGATAAGGAGCGCAGCGTGTTACCTTTAACGCTCTGGAAACACGCCCCACTACCTCACCCTGAAGCGAAATCCAGCGTACTGGCAACACAGAGCGGTGCATGCTTAAGCTAATGGTAGCTACTTTAAATTGTGCTAACAGGGCAGGTATCATAATCAAGTAACATGAAACTTACCGAAATATTGCAACAATAGTCTGACTCCATGAGTGCACCGGAGCCGGGGAGAGTGTCAATCAACGCCCACACAGCAGACATCAAAGCTACTATAAGTCCTCAAATCTTATTAACAGAGCAATAATGAGACCATAACGATTCGTTGAAAAAAATGATTGACGTAGTATTTTTGGAGAGAAGTTGCTGCTTTCCAGCATCTAGCAGCTGACAGTAGCATTACACTTTCAGGTACTTCCGCTTTAGCTCGGTAATCTTAAAATGTGTCAATAAACACTATATAAATAAACATTATTATCAATATTATTACTTAAAACACACGATTAACTGTCAAAAAAACTGCTGTTACCTCCTTTAACATATATATGAAACAAATGAAAACATAAGTTAGAATTTAAACAATCATCCGAGCCTGATAATCTGACTGAATTGCCATTTTAATTAAGATGCCACTAGCATAATACCTCTTAATGAAACAACCAATTGTAATCAAAATAGCCAATAAATAGTAGATAATAAAATGAATGATGGCTGAATCCCATTTAGTTGCTTCAGTGTCAGGGCCCTGGTGCATGCTGGCTCATTGTTTTCATGGCTCACTGGGACACTTGAATAGAGGCATTGTTAATGTTATTAGTAACGCCTTTGCTTCTCCTGCTATCGAAGGTCACTATGTCTGCTATGACTGTCTGCTGCACAGACTGTACAGACGGAGGAGGTCTAATCAGCCAAAATAGTTCAAACGACCTGTGTTGATATACCCTGATCCTGCAAGCATTACCTTAAATGAGGTCTAATGCTAATACACCAGCCAGTTTTAGGATAAAATAGACAATAGTTTTATTATAAAATGGACAAAGGTGACATTAACAGAAACTGAAATATTTCCTGCTAATGCAATGTTCCTGTTTGGGTTCTGTTGACTTCATTGATGATGCGTTTCACAGCTTGTTGACTGTATTTGCTGTGAGGAGCAGGAAACATATTTTACAAATTCTGAAAGCGGCAGCGTCATGAGAAAGATGGAGGAATCAGAGATCGGAATTTGTGATTCGAAGAGGGTCATCTCTAATGCAGTGCCAGAGAAACTCTCGTTACCATTCAACATGATGGTCTTTGTTTTCTGGGGAATTTTGTGTCTACTCCGTGAACACAGTTTTGCTATTTTTCACATGACAGCTCCTTGTAGGTAATTGCCAATTTCTGTCTTTGTGTCTCTCTTTATTGCTTGTGTTCTGTCTTGCTTGTTTGCTTTGTTGTTATGTGATCTGGTCAGTGTGTGTGAAGTGACGGGCATTCAAGGTTGATTCAGACATCAGACAGGAAGCATTGGATGAATGTTAAAAGATGCTCACTCACTCCCATCTTTTTCAAAGAGGGCCTCTTCATCTCCTCAGCCTGCCTGCTGAGTACCCTCACTGGGCAGGGGGAAGCTCAAGGCCAGCTTTCTCACCAGCTCTTAGCTCCTCTGCTGCCTTTCATCCTCCTTTCTGTTTGTCTTTTTTTTTTTATTCAAGCAATCCTTTTCTGCTTGAAACAAGATAAAAAGAAAGAGACAATTAGCAAATGATTCTTCTTAAATCCTCGCAGGTGACTTGACCTTGAGTTTTGTTTTTTCAAAATGTATTTGTTTTAATACTTGTCAACCTCAGAGAGCACATTTAACAAGAATCAAGCATCCCTGTCCTCAAACTGTGTTGTGACAAATTGCTACAATGACATTAGTGCTGTTAGCTGTAGCGAAGGTTTGTACAAGAAAAGGGTTTTATGTGTCGTTTATTGTTTTTGAACTGTTGCTCCTTTACTGCAGTGTGTGTTACATGGAGGAATATACTGTGTGTGTGTGTGTATATATATATATATATATATATATATATATATATATATATATGTACCATACAGCTGTGCATTGAGAGGTACAGTGGAGGTTAAACCAACCTAAACCAAGTGTACCCAACATTTTATGTGTTTTTCCACCTTTTTATTGACATAAACCTGATTTCACTGTGCTGTTACTAGATGACTTGACATATTTTCACTTGCAAATAATCTTATCTAAGCTTTTTAGGTCCTGTAAAAAGGTGAGAAATTATAATTGTTTAAATCAAACTGTTTCCTGTTTAGTTTCTCCAACTATAGATGGCAGAGCTGTCTGTTTTGAACTGTGTTCAGCATGAAATGATAGACATAGTTACAAACCCAGTTCTGGAAGAAAAATCCTGTTCATTTTTTCCCGTAGATGTGACTTACAGAGTATTTCCACAGCTTGGATTGGCTCGAAACTCTCTGGGTTAAATCTTCAGTGAAAAAATATGAGCAATTGCATTAAAAAATATCTGGTTCTTTGATAAAAAGTGTACAGTACAAGACCGTGTACATAAAAAGACATTAACTACGAATCCCAAGGTGCATTTTGGAAAAAAATATCCAATCACCAAACTTAAAATTCTGTCTCATGTGATGCTGATGGTGGATGGAAGCAAACTGATTTTATAATTTACAGCATAAATCAGTTCACACAATTCAGCAACTATGGCAGCGCCTTTTGTTCACAACTGTAACAACAAAGCCTCTTTAATTCATCACCACTGTCTTCGTCTCCATATCAACGGTTACTGAGGCTCCTGGTTATTGCAGTATTTGTTTTTTAACTGTCTGCCATGACAAAATGATAGACAAAACTTGATGTCTCTGAAACAAAGCTGGAATCATTGTAACTGATGGTAATAATAGAAACCAATAGAATCGTTACATTATCAGCTTAATATAATGTGATTTTGTTTGGCTGTAAACAGATACTACATTATATTTTTGTGTTTCATTTCTGCCAAAGTAAATGCTCAGTGAGTGTTTGCTATAGTATTAAAGGCCACTTGCTGTTTCCATGGTAACCACGGTTATCACCAAATCAATCAGGACTGAAATATTAAGGATAACAACTTTAAAAACTTTGTTTTATGTGACTATAACGTCTTTCAAATTATTCTGATAGTTGTGAAGTTTTGTTGTTGAAAAATGAGACAATCCCAGCGAACACTGATGCAGTCTGTTGAGCTCGTTCATTTCCCCGGTGTTCTCATCCTGAGGTTGGGCATTGATGTATTAGTATTCACTGGTGTTTGTCACAGTGTCTTCATTGATAAAAACCATTGTGAGGCGCCAAAGTTATGGTGTTACTTTTGCATCTTTATTATGTAATCAAACAGAAGAAGGTTTGCAATGAAAAAATAGATTTGAGAGCAAAACTATCAACACTCAGTTATTATTACACTATCAACTATCAAAAATGTTTTATTAAAAGTAAAATAAATTTGTGATTAAAATGCAAATCAAAAACTTTTCTTTGAGAATCCAAAAGTTTTGTTTGCTGTTGAGCTGAATTTGGTGGGTGGGACCTACACTGAAAGATGTAAGACACATGTATACTGGCCAGTCTCGAACAGAGCGACATCTTGGCAACGTCCACAGTAAGTAAACCAGGAAGGAGTTTTGAAGTCCAGGGAGGAAGACAGAGTGGGAGCGGAGACAGAAAATCAATGCACAGGTACGTTTACACATAATTCTGTCCTTGTAATAGCAAGAATGTTCTGTTTGAACTGGTGCATGTGGATTTGCTTTTGTTTAACAATCTGTGATGTTGTAATGGGTAATGAGCACATGACTAGCTAATTGAGCTAACAGCTACAGGCTAACAAAAAAAAATGTATTTTTAACCCATTAATACATCAGATTATTAAACAAAAGCGATTTACAATGGAAATTATGTGTAAATGTACCTGTGCATTGATTTTCTGTCTTCTCCATGGACTTCAAAACTCCCTTTCTGGTTTACTTACTGTCGACGTTGCCGAGCTGTCACTCCGTTCCAGACTGGCCAATAGGGAGTGTCTTATCTATCTTTCAGCCTTTCAGGTCCCACCTACAAAATTCAGCTCAACAGCAAACACAACTTTTGGATTCGCAAACAAACTCTTTGATTCACATTTTAATCACAAATTTATTTTACTTGCAATAGAACATTTTTTGATTGCAGTGTCTATAGTTTTACTCCCAGATCTATTATGTGTGATTGCATAACAAAGACACAAAAGTAACTCTATACAAAGTTGGAAAGTTTAAACTTCTGCACATAAAGGAAAACGTAAACAAAGTGCAAAAACTGAAACTATGCTGGAATTGTCCTTTAAAAATATGAATTTAAACATAATCATAGTCAGATTTTCTTTTTATTGGTGTTTGTGGCCTTTGAAGAACATCTGAAGGTTAGATTCTAGCCAGCATTTTATTTACCAACACATCACTGCATGTACCTCATTGTACCATGACAGCTAACTGTGGAAACACTGCTTTTCGAATCGGGCTTCTCTCTTTTTCACTCTCGCTCTCTACCTCATTACAGCAGCTCCCCGAGGGGATCCTTATCAGCTGTGGCCTGCCTCACCTACGCCGGCTATGAAAGAGGTTAGAGGGAAGGAGGACAGAAATGGAGATGGAGGGATGACGGAAGAAGAGTTGGAAGGCAGACGTGAAGAAAAAAGGGAGGCATAGGTGAAACAGAAACATGGCTGGAGAGGAGATAAGAGTGGAGGGTTACCGCAGGAGCAAGATGGAAGAAATGCATGCAAATAACAAATAAGCACACACACACACACACACAGCTCCTGAGGTGTTATCGACACAGCTTATTGTTACGCGCCGCCTTGAGCCAGCTTGCCTTCTTATTTAATACAGAAGGAAAGATAAACGAGAGAGAGAGAGAGAGGAGGAGAGAAGGGGATACTCTCCCTTTCACCCGCTCACCCGGGGCATCTGTCATTGATTTGCTGCTCTTTAAATATTAGAGCGGCTCTTTTATTTACACACTTTATTTATTCAGGTTCACGTCGATGCTCAGGAGGAGTCAGCCAATTACCTATGCATTATTGACGAGGACGCTGTCGACCTCTCGTGGCTCCGATCTCCACCTCTCCTCCTCCTCCTGGTCCTCCTTCTCTCATTTTTCCCCCCTATCTCCCGCTCTCCTGGTAGCTTTGGAGGTATTTTACTAAACACAGATGTATAGCGGCTCCGTCTTACTGTGCAGCAGATTAACAGTGATTCATACACACACAAACACACATTTAGATCTTCCCATTGTTCTCAATCGCGGTCGGCCCACAAATACATGCATGCATATTATCCCGGCACAGTAGGGGGAGATTTTCTTTCCAGATAGAGATAGCAGCACATAGGAGGCGAAACAGGAAACAGGCCCACTCCACCTTGATGTGAAAAGCCCAGCAGGGATCTGACCACATGACTAAAGGCGTCGGATTCATCCTCCTCCTCCACTTCAAAAGGATGTCGGCTTCATTAAAGAGCTGCACCAGGAAACATGAGAAAGTACTACAAAGAGATGAGTGTTTGTCTTCTCATCTGTGGGCGAGCTCTCTCACACAAACACACACAAACACACACTCGCTCAAAAGATTCCACTTACTTCCAGACATCAACACAACAGCAGCATACGTAATCATGCATGTACACATAAATGAAAAAAACACACACACACGAATGTACTGTTGTATAATGAGAGGCTGATTGGGGACAACGCAGTGTACTGTGGTAAAAAAAAAAAAAACAGGGAAAGAAAAATAATTAGAGCCACACACACTGTAGCAGCCACAATGTACAAACAAACAAAGTGTGTGTCAGCAAGTTGTGCCAAAAGTTTGGCGGGCAAATTGGACCTTTGAGAACCCTTATAAAAATGAAAACATGAACAAAAGCGAGAGGAAGGAGAGAGGAAAGAAGTGAAAGGATTGAGTCGGGATCGGGTTCAAGAACTGACTTGTTTTCCTGCGTTTACATAAATATTTGAGCGTGTGTGTGTTTTCAAAGGACAGGCGGCGTTCCTCAGAGAGATCTAATAAGCCAGTATGTCAGTGTATGTACCGCAGGAGGTGTGTGTGTGTGTGTGTGTGTGTGTGCTCAGGCTACTGTGACAACACGTCCATGTGTGACTGTCAGGTACTGACAAACATGTTCTCCTCTCAGTTATATATTTATTATCTCCATTAACTCAGTAATTATTCAGCTGTGTACATCAATCTGTTCCTGTACTGATTAATTATTGTTTAAACAGCATAAATAATATGATTGGATGTGCTTCTAATTCAAATTCCTTAACAGCTGAAAGACCAAATACTACTGATAATAAGCTCATTAATGCCGCTTTGTAGATAAAGTTTCCTACACAGCCTGGAAACAAACAAAAATAAGATATGCAAGTGCAAAATAGACACACAAGTACATTTATTTCAGTAGTTTTGAGGTACTTGTACTTAAATATGAGTATTTCCATATTCCTCTAAATATCAGTTGGAAATTTTGTACTTTTTACTGCATTTATTTTAAAGCTAAAGTTACTGGTTACAGATTAAGATTTTACTTACAAAACACATGTATGAGATGATCTTATTAATTAGGACTGTTTTCATTGTTGAATTAATCGATTAATCATTTGGTCTAATTTCTCCCAGAGTCAAAGGTGGCGTCTTTAAATGTCTTGTTTTGTCCAACCAACAGTTTAACAATAATATCAGACAGAGAAAAACTACGAATCATCACTTTAGAGAAGCAACTGTTTAGCATTTCTGAGTGAAAAATGACAATTAACTGATTATCAAAATAGTTGCCAAATATTTTTTGTCAATCAACTAATCATTTCAGCTCTGTTATGATATATTTCTTCATATAAAACTATGCAACTTAAGATGAGCTCCAGCTCCTTTACCAGGCAACCGTAAAATACTGTTTACACATGAATGCATCAGCAATAATAATGATAAACAGTACTGTGCAAATGTTTTAGGCACTAAAAGTTAAGTGATGCCTTAAATGGTTTTTATTTATCAATTAACTTCATACAAAGTTCAGTAAACAGAAGAAATCTATATTTGTTGTGAGCTCGCCTTTAAATCAGCAGCAGTTCTTCTCGGTACACCTGCACACAGTTTTTCAAGATACTTGGCAGGAGAAGTTGGACAACTTGCCACAGTTCTTCTGTGGATTTAGGCGTCTCAGTTGTCAGTCCCAGACTGACTCCATGATGTTGAGATCAGGGCTCTGTGGGGGCCAAACCATCTGTTACAGGACTCCTTCTTCTTCTTCTTGCTGCTGAAGATAGTTCTTTATGACTCTGGCTGTATGTTTGGGGCCGTTGTCATGCAGCAGAATACATTTTGGACCGATTGGATGCCTCCCTGATGGTATTGCTTTATGGATGAGAATAAAAACATCTTAAGTGTCTAAAACTTTTGCTTAATACTGTTTATATAGAAATAATGAGCCTAGCAAGGGCCATTTTTGCCTCCATAATTAGTGGAGTACTTCTAGCACATTTAGGTGCTTTTACTTAAGTAACACTCTGAATGCAGGATGTTTACCTGTAGTTGAGTATTTTAACATTATTGTATTGGTACTGTACTGAACTAAAAGATCTGCACTCTTCACTAAAACCACATTCATGAAGATTGGGTGCTCGGATGGTGAATCAGATGGAACCTTTGTCATTTTTTCTTGTTATGAATCACAAAAAGAACTCACAGTTTGCTCATGTGAAGTATAATCATCACTGTAAAACCTGATACAAACAATTCATTTTAAAAATTTGCATGTACGCTCCTCTAAACAAAAAGCAGCATCAGAATAAATGTTTAGTGAGTCACACATGAGTCTGCTTAATCAGAAGGCAGATGAGCTGTTTTCAGTGAAGAAGGTTTGATTAGATGCCACCCTCTGTGATCAGCCATTCTCTGTGTGGATGCTTCCCATTGTGGATTCACTAGCAAATCATGCAAAATATATTTTTTTTCCCTCCGCTTTTGTCGAGGCTGTGAATATAACCTTGATAAAACTGATAAGTGATCCTGGCTGCTGCTGGATATTCTTTGGGTTTTGAAGTTTTGATGGCACAATAATAATTCTCCTTTAGTAAAGGTGCAGATGCAGTCATTTTCATTTTCAAGCCTGAGAACAAATATGGACCAATAAATTGGCTGCCACTGACATTTGAATTCAGTTACTGTAAATCATGTTGTTTGTGTGCCATTTTTTCCTCTGCTTTACTTGCTAAAATATTTGGTTTATGTCTTTTCAGTCAGGACGGTGCCTTCCAGTCAAAATGAATTGGAAACATTTTTCTGCTAATGTAGCCTGAAGGCATTTTCAGTACTATTTAGACTCATGCGGTGCATATCTTCACACCCACACACACACACACACACACACACACACACACCACCAAGAAGAAGCCGGAGATAGACCTGAGTGAGCTGGAGGGACAGATTAAAGCCGCCAACAAAGGCAGGGACGAGGCCATCAAACAGCTCCAAAAGCTAGAGGTACGCGTCCCTCACACACACACACACACACACACACACACACACACACACACATATATATATATAACATAAAAACAAAAAAATACATAATAATAATGACAATACATTAAATAATCCAACGAAGACATACACATAAGGGCTCTCCCACCATCTCAAACTGCATCCACTACATCTGTTACAACTGTCATCTGCACAAAAAATGAATGAGAAATAAATGATTCAAAATACTGAGTCTACTTATAAACTAATAGTTAAGGTATACAATCAAAAACAAGATCAAGTAGATTTAAGGTAAATAAGCAAAGAAGTCTTGACGTCATGGGGAAAAAGTAATCGATGGGAGTGAGTTAGGCAACTTAAAGCTTTAAACTTAAAAGCACATCTGACAATTTCTTTAAAGACACAATAACAAGGTTGTGAGTGTGTCTGAGTGAATATTATGATTTAAGTATAAAGGATAGTTAAAGTAAATGCATTTGAAAACAAGGAGCAACCAGTGAAAATGCTGAAAAAGGCTGAAGAAGTGAAAGCTGTTGGACAATTTGCTTGTTTATTTGGAGAGTCAAAAAAAAAATCAATATGAGGCCTAAAAGAAAATTCAGAATCAATCCAAAGTCCAAAGTATTTAAAAATTAATAGCCAACTAAACAGGTGAATGATTAAGATTATAACTAGTACCAAACAGGGTGCTACAAGACTTCTGCTTATTTAATATGAGATTGTTATTTAAAAAAGAGAGCTTTGAATTTTAGTTATATCGGAGTCAGATGTGTATATAACTGTGTCATCTGCATATAACTGAACAGAACAATTAGCACAAATTTTTGGAAGATCATTAATAAAAATAGAGAAAAGTAAAGGTCCTTGTGGTAGATCCTTGTGGTACACCCAACTAAACTGACAGCCTTGGTTAAATCAATAAAAACTGCACCTGTGAATTGATCTTTGTCTAAAGATGATAATACATCACTGGAAAATATTACAAGAGCCATAGAAGTAGAAAAAATAGAATGAAAACCAGACTGAAATATTGAGATTATTAATGTACTGTGATAATTGATTAAATAATAACTTCTAAAATATTTTAGCTGTAGTGCAAATAATAGAAATTGGTCTATAATTGTTAAGATCTAGTGGGTCTCCTCCTTTATGAAGTGGAGTGACATTTCCAAATAGATGGAAGTTTAGCAGTAGATAGGGACAGATTGAATAGGTCGGCAAGTGGGAGAATAAGCACTTGAGGAACAAGTCATTTACAAACTTAGCCTCTAAGCTGTCAGGTCCAGGAGCACAGCCAACATTTAGGAGAAGTTGGACAACTTGCCACAGTTCTTCTGTGGATTTAGGCGTCTCAGTTGTCAGTCCCAGACTGACTTCATGATGTTTAAGATCAGAGCTCTGTGGGGGCCAAACCATCTGTTGCAGGACTCCTTGTTGTTCTTACTGCTGAGGATAGTTCTTTATGACTCTGGCTGTATGTTTGGGGCCGTTGTCATGCAGCAGAATACATTTTGGACCAACTGAATGCCTCCAGGGTGATTTAAGACCTGCATTATCCTGTCCAGGTTGATTTCACAATAATGACCTGCTCACTGTACATTATCCCTCACATAGCGCCAAATCACAACAGACGTTATCTCAGGGCACTTCTACGTCTGGAGGAAAATGAGCCACTGGTAGTTAGGTTGCTAATTTTAAGATTTAAATAAGGTGAAACAAAAGAGCAAGAACTACAAAAAAGAGAAAAAATAATGATTGAAAATTCAAGATAAAAGCGGCGTCATGGACAACTTCAACATTAACATGGATCTGTGCAACAGAGCTTCTACTGGGATTAAGGATACTTTTCATCCATTTTTGGGAGAAGGCTCCTAATGTTAAGATGGATAAATCTTAAACCTTTTATAGTATTAATTATGTAAAAAATTAAAAATTAATAAGATAATTGAAGATGTACATAGCTGGTCAAATGAGAGAGAGATGAGAAAAGAAGAGAGCAAAAGACAGACAGACATAAACAAAACAGAACAAATGGAAAAGTAAATCGAAAGAGTAAATAGAAAGTATAGTGGAAACTGCTTATAGTGATCACGGTTACAGTGATCAACTGCTTATATGGATCAAAAAGCTTGGGACTGAATTATTCCTTTACAAATGCTGTTTGTGTGGGAGTGCTGTAATCCAGCAATTACAGGAGGAAAGCTGTTAGCTTTGTTTGGCTGCGAGCTCCAGCAGTCGTGCCACGGCGTCCACACGGCGGCTGTCAACAGCTCAAACTGCAGGGATCACGCCCAGCAAGTACTGTTGAACTGTAGATCGGTTAAAAAGACTTCAAAGTCATTAAAAGTTCATTTTCTCTATTCAGCAAGGAAACTTTTAAAATACCAAGAATTATAATCAGAGTCTGGCGAGAAACCAGATCACTGTCCGATTTGACGCAACAGAGGTCGGATACCTGTACTGTGAAACAGTTAATAACAGTGTGTAAATAGCGAAGCTGTCCGTTTTATTACTTTATATTCATGTAATAGATATACACATGTCAATTAGATGGTAATCTGCATGAGAAATAAAGAAAAAGAAAATATATAAGCGGTTTCCACTGTAATTACATTACCTCAACAATTACTCAACATCAGAAGTAATTAATTCACATCACTTTTGTTACTCAGCACAACTGAATTCAAGCAAATTCCCAAACCTTCACACATCTGTATAAAACAAGTATATATAAAGAAATCACGAAGAGCAGCCAGTTGACAGTTTGAAGGTTTTATCTGTGGCACAGCAAGTAGAGTAGCTCTTGTGACATCAATGTGTGACTGTGTTTATGTGTGAATGGGTGAATAAAAAGGCATATTGTAAAGCACTTTGGATAAAACCTCTATAAATGTAAATTTATTGTACTGTTTCTATCCATTTACCATCAACAGCTAGCAGACTGTAATCCCAGTGACTGCAAACAGAGCTTCAGGAGTCTCGTCCTCACAGTGAGAGCATTTACATGGACTTGAGTATCCCGGTTATAATCAGGTTTTGAAGTATCCTGTTTTTGTGTTTGCGCATGTAAACATATCCTGATTTCAGAAACCTGGATAAGCTCTTATCTCAGTTTTAAGTAACCCGATTATGCTAAGCTGGAGTACTCCGAGAGAAACCAGGATACTGTTGTATGTATACATCTTATCCTGGTTTCTGACCACTGCTGATTACCTGCACAGATGCAGAAACACAAACAATGGAAGCAACAAGAGAGTCTCACTTCTGGAACCATGAAGAAATAGGAGGTTTGTCTTTCGGTGCTGAAAGAATTAAATATACTTGAGAAAGCATTGAAATGCTGACCTATTCAAGTCTGTGGTATGCAGGCTATACGACGCCAGTTTCCTAACACGTATAGTGGAGCAAGTCAGGCCACGGTGGAAAATAATAAAGAAACTTTACAACTAAGACAGCTAACAAGCTAACCCAGTAATGTCAAAGTAACGGAGCATTACTGGAATTTGTAACTGTGATGTAACTGCTGAAAAACAGCTAATTTCTGGTGAAGAAGTCACATTACTGCAACACACTATTAAGTAATGTGTTACTGCCCAACACTGGTTCAAATAGTGCAGTGAATAGTGGAAGTGTAATTGTCAGGGAGGTGGGTGGGTGTTAGAAGAGTAGCAGCCTGTATTCTCATACAGAGAGCCAGTCTTGACATTTTTTATATTATGGCTACAATATTTCTCTAACTACATCTGAAACATTTAAGTTGCCCAAATGTAACCACACTTCATCTTCTACTAGGTGATACTGTATGAATGGAAAAAACAAAATACAAACAAAACATTGACAAGATATTTTTTCATAAACAGTACTGTGCAAAAGTTTTAGGCACTAAAAGTAAAGTGAGAATGTTCACAAAAATATTGCTATAAATTGTTTTAATTTATCAATTCACTTCTTACAAAGTTGAGTAAACAGCAGAAACATAAAGTCAATCAATATTTGCTTTGAGCAGCTTTGCCTTTAAAACAGCAGCAGTTCTCCTCGGTTCACAGTTTTTCATGGTAACTTGCAGGTCGGTTGTTGTAACCATCCTGGAGAAAGAATCTTCTTCTGTGGATTTATTATTTCATCTCAGGTGCTTCTTCATGTTAATCCCAGATTGACTCCATGATGTTGAGATCAGGGCTCTGTGGGGGTCAAACCATCTGTTGCATCATTCTTCTTGTTGCTGAAAATAGTTCTTGATGACTCCAGCTGTATGCTCGGGGTCATCGTCATGTCATGAATAAACCTCCCTGATGGTTTTGCATAACGGATAAGTATCTAAACATCTAGGGAGCCTAAAACTTTTGCACAGTTCTGTATGTTGACATAAAGTGTTATCCAGGTAGCGTTGTGTTTTTCTGATGCAAAATGTGCTCAGCTTTTAATCCTTATGAAAGAATGAATCATGATGTGATATCATCACACATTATCCTTACGGACGTGATGTTGGAAGCTTTCCATCAGCTGCAGCCTGCGCGGATGTGCCGTGACCGCGGAGAGAAGGAAACAGATTTTCTGCATGGGGCCTTACCGCTTTTTTATGATCACTGTAAATATTTCACTCAAGAAGATGGATGGATGGCAGAGATGAGAAGTATTCATTGCGATTTGAATAGCCTCTGGTGTTAAATTGAAATCACAGTGAGCTGGTGAATGGGGTGACATTTCTTTCCCCATGTTAGTGCAGGTCAATGAGGAATTGATGAATCTACTTTGGTATTCACACTTGTGATTTATTATTCATTGAATTCTGCTTTAGTCACCGGGATTCAGACCAAGAGAGCCTCTTGTTTCTCACACACACACACACACACACACAAACCTATTATATGTACAGTACCAGTCAAATGTTAGGATGCATCTTCCCATTCACTCCAATGAGAAAGTTTGTCCAAACTTTTGACTGGTACTGTAAGACACACTGGTCATGACTTAATGGTTAATCAAAGAACTGTGTATTGAGTATTATGGCCTTCACTACTACTGTTCTGGTTAATATAAACACAAATACACACACAGAAAATGAGATGCTCATATTAAACAAACCTCCAAATATCAAACTGAAATGGCTTTTTGGGGGTTTTTCAAATTAAACTAACTCCTCCTGATAGCAGTTTGATTGTGCTAAATTTAAGCATTTTGCGCTGGCCTATACTGAAATATAATGAATCATGAAAAGCGTTAATAAATAACAAAAACACTTGAATTTCAGAGTAATAACAATGTGCTCCAGGAAGAATAAAACACAATCTGAGCTTTATGGAACATGTGGTGAAAAAGGAGGACAGACGTGTCAGAGATTTGGGACACGTGTACACGGGGGCCATAAATTTGAGCTGACCTGAACAAAGCAGGATGTCTGGTCGGCCCACACCCAGCGAACGTCTCAGGGGAGCTCGAGTCAACAACTTACCCTCCCTGAGATGCTACCAGAGGAAAAAACATGATACTTTATTGTACTCATTTGTAATCTGTTAACAGCATTAATAATTAAATGTGTTAAATATGTTCAGAATATTATTTATGCTTTGTTTATTGGCAGCCATATACTGTATGTCAGGAGAACAGGAAGCTGTGTTTGGAGGATGAGTGAACAAAAGTCTAACCTGTAAAAGTGCTACAGCCCGACCGAATAATAATAACAACAAAACCCTAAAACTAAAGAAGTTCTAGCTTTTTCCAGAGCTTTCAACCACATCTCTCAGTCCAAATATTAATAATGATATGATATTTAGTTTGTAAAAAATTGAGGGAAAACATGCAGCTACTCTGTGCTGGCTTGAAGAAAATTACTGATGTTTGGCATCTGACATCTGATTTCTTTCTCCCCTCATCCATTATTTTCTCCATCCCGCCCACAGTTCTTATCGACAGCTTTGACCTGTGCGGGCTGTCGACTTCATGTGAAAAAAGATCAAATATCTCTCCCTACAGCTGGATGGATTGATGGAGATCTAGATGAATGTGGATGTTGGGGTGGAGGGGGGGAGGGGGGGGGATTGTAACAGATGGAAGCTGGAGGTGAGAAGAGAAGAAACCCTCCAACCTGAAAAGCTCAGAGGGAACCGAAAGAAGACCAAACGCAACATAAAAACACCTCAACACTTTGATCCGTTCAGATTTTTTTTTTTATTTTATTATTTTTTTCCATCATAAAGCCCAGAGGACTCTTTAAAAATCCAGTTGAGAGCTCTAAAGGCTTATTTATTGAAAAATAATCTTGTACCCTTTATCTTTGTCCTCTGTCCTCCTCCTCTTTTCTTTTGCGACCAGAGATGATTGCATTGACCGATGTTGCCTCAGACTTTGGGTTCAGTCTGATAAATGACTCTGTCCATCACTGGAGGAGGGGAGAAAAAGCAAAGGAGATAACCCGGTTGTCCATCATCCTTTGTCCAAGTGCAGAGAGGAGATTGGATATTGAACCGAAGTTGCCTTCTCCAAGCCGAGATATTTGAAGGCTCTGTCATAGAATGACACTATAGTCCCAATCTCCCTGCAGTCACAACACACATGCCTTCCAGTATACGTTTTCCACCTTAAACCCATTAGTTTTGGTGACGCGGTTCCAAAAATGAAATGTTACGCACTGTGTTAGCTGTCAGCGTCTTGCAGAAGCAGACTATTTTCCTGTAGTTGGTGGGTTAATGTGAAAGTTTGGTTGTAAAGACACCTGTAGTCATGGGAGCACTGTTCTAGGGAGTCTTACCACTATATGTCTCTAGTAAAACAGCTCTTAGAACAACTACACTCAACCAACGTCCTCACTTACATCCTGGCACCTCACATACCTGTTCCTCATCATCCCACATCTACTGTTTTGGGTTGGAAGCTGCCTCTCTGCACCATCAGGTAATTTATCACAGCTCTGCACCCCTTCTGGCTTGTGGCTGCCGTCCCCCCCCCCCACCTGCCAATCTGTGTCTAATTCTTTTGTGTCTGTCTTCTGTGCTCCCCCGTCATTATAGACAGTCTCTGCACAGCGCTACCTGGCCGCGGCGGAAGTCCCTGCAAGGGCAAAGACGTCTGTATTTGGGGGAGTGACCTGCACAGCTGAAGAGGAGGGGATCCCGTTGGAGGCCGCACTCCCGTCGCACCACGGAGAAGGCTGGAAGGATGTGGTTGATCTCAGAGTCTACCACCTCGCACTGCACCTCCAACCTGCAGGGTGAAAGAGAGGAGCAGAGGTCTGTTTACACACTTAAATAACTCTTCACAGGGAAAATATGCCTGCCGTGTTCTTCAAAGAATAAGTCAGAAAATACAGGTGATAAAAGTCTTTTTTGATTTGAGACAGGAGCGGAATTGGCATAACCTCAAAATAAATGGATGGTAGAGACAGGAAAACAGAAAGATTTCATCACTTTCATCACACTACAGATGCCAATTTGATTTGAGATTTGAGTGAAGAAGTGACAAAGAAGTTGGAGAAGCTGTGAGGCAGGTATGAGATGTCAGTGTGTCAGAGAGAACAGTCCTGAGCTACAAGGACGAGTAACAGAAGAGAAACAAAGGAGAGCGACGATGTAAAACCGAGACAAACAGAAAAGAAGTGAAGAAAAAAGATGCTTGGAGGGTGATAAAAGAGCAAAAGAATAAGAGCTGGAGCTGGAATCAGGCAGCAGAGGAGTGTTTGGAGGAGAGTCACACACACACACACACACACACACACACACACACACACACACACACACACACACACACACAAGCAGGCTTTAAGTCTCACAGCTCCAACGTCTGAAGCGAAGTTTCTGCTTCACCTGCCAAGAGCTGGTGCAGTAAACCAAAAAAATAACCAGGAAGATTCAGCCTCACCTGTTCTCAGTGTGAATGTAGAGTTTCTATGTATAGGAGGGACAACGAGACTTTTTGTCCCCACACTTTCAGATGTTACGGTAACAAAAGGGTTACATCTAAGTCAGGTATTACGGTCACAGTGATAACGTCTCAGCCTACCATGTTGGACCTTTAAATCCAATCATAATCAGAACACAGAGGACAGTGAGTATTATGGTTGCCAGTTCAGACTAGTTTAAATAATTTGATTTGATCACCAAATAAAACACTGGGTGGTGAACTGCTGGGAGGAGAAATAGGTAGCGATGGTCAAGTTCTTGGTGTTTTAGATGATCTGTTTCTGGAGCGAAGTCACTCTGCTGCCACTTTTTATCAACAAGGGCAAACTAAATACTTGCTGCAGACTTGCTGCAATAACAGATTAATGCTTGAAATAAATCATAATAATTTCAATTAAACACTCTCCAACCAAACTTGGCACAGAAAACAACGTTTAATGTGGTTAAAGCATCTGCATCGATCTGTAAATGAATGTGGGTGATTCTTACAGTATCTACTGTCCACAGCTGTTTATACTGTATGAAAAGCTTCTTCTTCACTTCATTAAATGTCTGCAGCGTCTGAAGGCAGCAGGACTGATACGTTGATGAATCTGCAGCCTTTGAGAAGTGCCGCGCCAGACCGCAGCGCCGTTACGCAGCGCCGTTACGCAGCGCCGTTCACTGTGTTTACCTTCGTTAAATCGACTGAAAACGACACCAGAATAACCACACACACACCTCTACACACATCAGACCGGTCGGTTATAACTGGATATTCAGCTTGTTTATGAAGGAGACGTCGGGTTTGCAGGGCTCATCGTAGCTTCTTTCTTTCAACTTTCTTTTGAGCAAAAGTAGCGTCTCATGTTTTATCCTTGAAACAGATCGCAGTGCAAACGCTGTTGTGTAACATTAATCACTAAACTATGTGACTGTGTACAAGGTGAGACGGGAGAGTTATGGCTGATCATGAATATTACATCATCCAAAGGTGGATGTCCCCCCACTTCAAAACTCATTCTGGCACCACTGATCTCTTAAGAGATTCTTAATGTAACATTTCCTCTCAGTTATACTATAAATCTGGACCTATTTCCTGTTAATGATCGATCCTAGAGGGGGAGTTTTCTAAGAATGTCTCCATGAAGGCTCGTAAATTTCTACACGTGTTTCCCAACGCAGTATGTAGAGTAAGAGCAAAGAAATGTTTTATACTTCAATAGAAAAAAGCTTAATGTGCAGTAAACAAATCACTGTTACTCTTAAACAGTGGACCTACAGTAATATAAGCATGAGGCAAACATCATTCACACCTGATATAAAAAGAAAGAGAAGATACAGAACCTAAATGTCGCACGGCCCGCCCCTCCAAGGCAAACACTAAGTGTATAGTTGTGACATCACAACCTTACAGAAGTTTAAAGGCACAGTGTCTGAATACAGGCTGTGAACATTTCTTCATGGACTGAGAGTTTTGATACTCTCACAGTATATATATAGCACCTAGACCTGCTTTATAATCAGAAAAAAAGGAAATCTCCCCTTCTGCAAATGTCCACTTTAGATAAAGCATTTTGTTTTTGGTTCTGAAGATGCCTCCTATGAGAGGGTAAAGTTGTGAGTAACATTAACATAAAAGACGCCTACGTACAGTATGTATGAATGACAAAAAGGCATTAATTTAGCAGCTAGGTGAAGCCAGCAATGCTACATATTCCACTGAAAAGAGCATCTTTCCCTTTTTGGAAACAACTCTTAAGCAGAAGAAAGTTCATGTGATGGATTTCATGATCATCTTAGCCTTAAGATGCTTTTAGGAAATGGGCCCCGTTCTTTTTTGTTGGCCTCACATCAATGAATCACCAAAAATTGCAAAAACAGTTTTCCATCCAGGCAGTGCAAAAACACACTGTAGATTTCTATCCTACCATTTAATGTAGATTAAGTGTAATCACTAGAGGCCTTTTAGAAAACAGGGTCTGTGATTTTATTTGAATACTTGAAAGAGGAAAAAATACCCAAATAATTGTCCACTCCATTAAATACATAAGGGGGCAGAATATTAGGAACACTTTTCAATATAATACACACTACAGTAAACCACCAGCACCCACTACGACCTCAATAATAAACATAAAGTCGAATGATCACCTTTCTGACAACGTCAACAAAAACTGAAAACGTAGAAGCTTTGTAAATGTAGAGTTTATAGCAGAGCTGTTTTACTGGATTGCATTAGATCGAAGTGGCCGGTGAGTGTCAACACATCATCAGGACTTTGTAGCGTAACAAAAGGCAGAAGACTGTGAGTGAGGCATTTAAATGTTTCTGTATTAAAAAGTAAAAATATGAAAAATTTGATGGCAGAATTTGCTTTTATTGAAAAATCTGTGTGGCTATGTGGAGTATGTGGGTGGAGAGAAGTTGCTTGTTGGGACTAAACTCTCTGCTAAAGTTCATTTGGCACATACAGTATTAAGTTTGTCAGCCAGGTACATACCATGTATTGCGATGGACGTTATTACTTAAGGCTGACATACCCTCGCAGCGCCTCTTTGTTGTTGATGAAGCGAAAGTGAGCAGGTTCGCAGATGAAACCGGCTGACTGGCACGCCTCCACACAGGACTGTCCCTCTTGAGATACGAGCAGCCTGAGAGAGCTTAGAGGAGGCCAGGCAGGGGGAGCCGTCACATTGGACGCCCAGCCGAGGGTTGTGGAATTGGGCAGGGTCACAAACAGAGGTCCTGTAATCCTGCTGCCACCTGCAGACCCCTGTCTGGAGAGGTTGGCTGGGATGAAGGGAGGCTCTGGGTTACAGAAGTCCTGAAGGTGAAGGATATGGTAGAGTTAGTTTGTGTGATCATATTATTATGGCAGAGTGTGTCTTTTACTGTGTCTGTAGTGTTTATCTGCATCTCTTTAATTCACTTAAATATACGTATTTGGACTTACAGTATATTGGAAGTGTGCAGACAGCTCTACATGGATTTATGGACATTTGTCCTTCATTCTGTAAAAACTGAACTGTGCTGAGTATAGCTGTGTGTTTCAATATTTACTGAGATATGAATCTCAGAAGATGTCAATGGAGTAACAGAAACAGTATTAATACTTTATTAATGAATTACCTCGTCATTAAGGCACCGCCTCCTTTTTGGTTAGGATTAGTTAGTGCCAGGAGGAAGCACTAACCCTTGTTCACTTAAATCAATGAATCAGTCTCACGATTGTAAGTTCTTGTCCTAAACAGTGACCTCTGTTTACTGCAGCTCAAAGAAACATTCATGAACTATTCACATGAGGGGATTTAACTCTTGTCAATAGAGGAGCAGTACTGTTACCTGTTAGTATAAAAGGATAAAACAATCTAAGTCTTCTATCTCTTTAGTAGATAGTCATACAACTATGAAAGTTATACTATTACTACTATACTATATTTACATGACAAATAACATGATATAAGTTACATGATGATATGACATTTCATTTACATGAATTTCAGGTTTGTCTCAGATTTGAAAGGGGTTTCTAGGAGGTCATTCTGAGTCTGTTGAGCATCACTGATCGAACCCCCACAAGGAGGGTCACAAAGTTCAGTTCTGCAGGCCGAGGGTCTGCTCTTACAAACTTAGGAACTTATTTTCCTTAAGAATCAAAGATTAGTTAACACAATTAAAGAACAAGCTGGTTTTCCTTCTACACAAAAGTACATCAAAGATTTGGATGCTGTTTGTATCTGTTCAGAACGCATTACTGGTTCATATCTTAATAATGTGTTGGTGTTTGATCCCATTCTGCCTATAAACTAGGGATGTAAAGTATAGTTATGGTATCAGTGCTGCTTTATAGAAACAGTAACAACATAGAGCAGGCTGTAGCTTAGTTTGCAATATGACCCAATACATATAGAAAGTTTTGCTGCTGATATCACAAATATTGTTTATTGACAAACTGAAAAAAATCTTGTATGGCAGCTGCAAATAGCTGTACATGTTCATGAGAGCCTCTATAGGCTCTATAGGCTATATATACATATATAAATATATATATACATACATACATATATATATATATATATATATATATATATATATATATGTTATATGATAGACAGGCAAAGAGAGTGTGAGGTGAATTATAAGAAGGTGATGAGTTAGCTGCTACAGTAGGCCAGTGTGTCATTATTACTAATGCATATGTGCTCAAGTTTTATTTAGTACAGTAGAATAAGTGAAATAAAAGCACTAAGGTTTCTAGTTAAATCTTATGGTAAACAGGAATCTAGTTTCACTTTCTCCTGTTTCTCTTTCGACAGTATAAATGCTGCTGCAGTGGAACTTTTGGTGTCTAAACTAGCTGCCAGTCAGGAGCAGACAAAGGCTGCTGAGAGACCCGCTGCAGTTTGTCTGACATCTAGTGTGGCATTATTCAAATATCTTTCTTTTATCCCAGTCCTCCATCATCATCATCGTCCCCCACACTTCTCTACTTTCTCCTTACTCATCCCTCCTCATTAGTGTCAGTAGACCTTCTGCTTAAGAGCTGGAGGGCAGATATGTGGTTCGTAATGAGAGTTAGCATGTAGATTAATCACAAGTCTACATATGTGGAGTATAGAGACACTGACACACACACACACACAGACACAGACAGACACACACACAAGCATAAATACACGATGTTCTGGGTATTGAATGCACACAATGATGAAATATTGAACAGAGTAGGGAGTTTGAGAGCTTGTGAAAAGAGTGTGTATGAATGTTTATATGAGAGAGAGGGAGGACTACTGTTTAACAGAGTAGATGTTATATACAGTGATCTTTGTATGGACAGGACCTCACCTGATTCTGGATGTAGGCATGGACTCTCTCCAGCATCCCCTCACAGGTGTACTCATAAGGCAGATATGGCTCAACCTGAAAATACATCACACCATTATTATTTCCATATTTTTCTCTTTTTTTTTTTTGCTGTCACTTCATTGTTCTCAGTAATTGCGATAAATTGTCTCTACTCCTTGTCAATTTCAGTAGATGAATGTCTCTATTGTCAGATTTCTGCTCGGCCTAATCACAGTATGTCACTGCTTGGAAACTCATTAGGCTTTATTTGCATACTAATAGATCATCCCCTGCTGTGATGTGCTGGTTTTATGACTACAACACACTTTTTGATTGGCTTAATTAGAGCTGGCGACACTGTATATATTCTTTTGTGTTTCTCACTAATATCAACATGTTCAGTACACGCTAACAAACTGGCTGACACGATCACATGATAACTGGCTGCGACTAAAATGCTAGGATTAATAAAAAAAATAATAGGCTAATTAAATAAACTACTTGATATCCTAATTGAAATTCAGCAACACTGTATAATAAAGATGTCAATTTAAGCTTCATATTTGATTTTAAATAGTTAAAGGGGCACTATTATGCTCATTTCCAGCTCTTGATTTTTATTCTGGGACTCCACTTGAGTAGCTTATTTATTTTATACTGGAAACGGACAGAGGGAGACTAATAGTAGAGCTTAACTCTGAACTTTTTCAATTCATTCTCTGTGGTAGTTCTTATCACTACAGATGTAATTCCATCTCTGACCACAATGTGGGTTGCAATGGCAGAGTGGCGCTGTCTGTATTTCCACTCCAGAAGAAGACAGAAGAAGAAGAAGAAGCAGTAGCAACGTCTTTATGAGATATTTTTATATATTTCTCAAGAACCGCTCATCCAAACAACTTCAAACTGGAAACTGTACTTCCTTGGATCCTCAACAACACACCTGCCGAGTGTGAAGTCGATCGGAACGGTTGTCGGGATATGCGAAGGACGCACATACATACAGACAAAGAGATGTACAGAGATTCCTTCTTTTATAGTTAAATGACTGAAACAAAAGTGTAAGAAATGAACAGACTTCAGACTTCAGACAGATCGAAGAGGCTTGTCTTTATGCCTTAATGCAAAAGACCTGATTTGTAAATGATACACGACTCGCTAAATTGCATTTCCAATCTGAAATCAGAGCAGTCTAATGTTCAACCATGTGTGAAGTCAGACTTGGCCCATTTTAAGTGAAAACCACTGAGAAGCAAGTATGCAGGGATGATGCAATTTAAAAAGTTACGCACACTGCAAATCTGATCAAAGCCTTATGTTAATCTACTCTGTAAGCTGGAGCAGGAAGTAAACACATGGACAGGAGGAACAGACAAACAAGCTCTCTGCAATAACTATCTATCTGACAGAGTTCTGCTTTTCTTTCTATCTCTTCTCCTGGTTTGTCTTTACTTAGCCAGTGAAGGTAAGTTCTCGTTTACAGGATAGAACTTACAGGAAGTATAAAGCTGCTATCTGTTTCTGGATGTGTTTATGTTGCAAAAATATCTGTATTGTGATTATACTGGAAGTGGGTGTGGCTTGAAGTTTTCTGCATTAAATCGTATAAAATAAAAAGTCTAAAGTGAGTCTAAATAAAGGCTGTGTGACTGTTAATGGATGATTTTCTTTAAAAACTTGTGGTATACTTGTGAATATAACAGGAGGAAGGCCAGATGAATGTTAAAGATCTGGTATTAAGGCCTTTTTTGACAAATTTCTATAAACATTGAGTCTACTTTAAACATATCTGTGACATTTTATTCATCAAATGTTGTTTAGATTTCTCTCTTTGCAGCCAGTTCCTCTCTGTCCTCAGGCAGGCTGTCATTATTAATGACCACCTACTCTAATTGGCTGGAGGTGTGAATCCCACCTTCACCTCCGGCTAATCGGAATACGACCTAATGAATAATGCAAAGTACCTTACACTGCATCTTTACCTGGAGTAACGGCTGCAGCTGGAGATGTAAGATCATATAGCATCTAGTCTATGGACCAGAGTCTGTTTCTGCTGTTGCACAGTTGAGATTTCAAAAAGATATTTCAGAACTTTAAGGTCGTGTGTGAGTTTCCTAACAAAGTAAAAATGTAGCTGGAGGTCGCTAGCTTAGCTTTAGCACAGATATATTGTATTCCTTTAGCTGAGTAACAGAAAGAAACAGCGTTTTTAAAGCTTCATCAAAAGACTGAAGATCAAAAAGTTGAAAATCCTGCGGCGCTCTGAGTCTCATTAAGCAGATAGTCGGCTGTAAAATGTGCCAAACACGCACACAACCACCTGCCAATAACAGAGGGAAGATCGTCTCCAAAAATGAATTTCAGCCATTCTTCATGTTAATTTCCACTCTCTGGAAGGCTGTAAAGATTTTTTTTAGCTGCTGAACAACCAACAACACTTCCAGTGTCCTGCTTTGCTTGTTATCAGGCTGTAATGGAAACTCCGACTACTGAAGTTACGGCAGGGCTAATGCTAAAGCTTCCTGCATATTTGATTTCACTGTTGAGTGTGATGTAATAACGGGTTCCACCTCAACGCTGATAGCTCTTGAGTTGCGAATTTCAAAACTTCAAATAACTTAAAAATTTCAATAGGACATTGAAAAGTGATTTACAAAATATAGAAGAAGATCCTTTGGCCTGTTTGAATGCACATGGTTCCCATCTTCTGTCCAGTCCTGCAGGGTCAATATCAGACCAGACCAGACATCACTCAAAGCTCTGTTTCACACTGGTGAAAACTGATTAAAAGCTATTGAGGTGTCACTGAATGTCACCTGGGTGAACATCATGAAACGTAATGAAACTTTATGTTCACATTGTGAAGACAACTAACCGGTTTACTCTCAACAAAACTGAAACCAATGATTATGACATGAGATGTGAAGTTATAAGGAGCGGCTTTTCTAAACAAATTTATGGACGTCTCGCCTCAATCAGATAATCAGATCCTGTATAAAGGTGTGTATGATGGGTAATGACTTACAGGAAGTGGTGTTACATTTGTGGTAAATTGTGTCGATCAGGAGATTGGAGGTCTGGGAAGTGCAGCTAGGGTCGCTGAAAATTTGCATGTTTTTTGTATCTGTTCACAGGGCCTCATCTGTGCATATCTGAATAATGTATTCATATTTGTTTACACCCTTAAGGCCGTATGGAGTGAAAATATTTATTGTTGGTTTCAGCTAATAACAGTCCTACATTATAATCCACAAAAATATTATACAAACCAAAAATATTCAACTTTCCTTGAACTTTTTTCATGTGTGGTTTTGAAAAACCTTCACATTCTGCTGAGCCTTTTGTTAATTAAACCACAACACTGAACCATAACATGGCAACACAATACTTCAACAAATGAGGGTCATTGAATTACGAACTGTGTGCAAGTTTAGAAGCCAAAGAGTGTTGCAATGACAGAACAAAGATCCTGCACTGCAAACATCAGGTCAGGAGGGACGGCGGGAGGAAAAAAACAAGGGTCCGAAACTGAAAAACACAGAGAGAGAAAAGAGGAAGAGCGTACGGAAAGTCAACGACAGAACCAAAGAATGAAAGAAAGAATGAAAGAAAGAAAAAGACAAATAAAAATACAGAGAAAAAGATGGAGAAGGATTTATTGGAACATGAGGACTTTCAAGCAGCCAGAGATTGCTTTGTCCTGCATGACTGAACATGAGCCTCTTCCACACACACACACACACACACACACACAGTGTGTTTGTATGTATGTGTGTGTGTGTGGCTTGTAGTTAATGGCCATAATGTGCAGGTCTGTGTGCAGATATGCCTGATTTGAGCAATTTCAGTGTCTGTGACTCTGTGATCCAATTGTGGTCCTGCGTTTGTGTGTGTGTGTGTGTGTGTGTGGACTTAGATAAGTGCAAAGAGAAGAATATTATCTGACTGTGTGTGTGTGTGTGTGTGTGTGTGTGTGTGTGTGTGTGTGTGTGTTTGCTGAGGCATTGTGCCTCCAGTGAAGGGTGAAGGGGTCCATCAGCTCTCTCTCAGTGGTCTGACAGTGCAGACGGAGACAGAGCAGTCAACCAGAGCTGCTGAAGTGTACTAAGAGAGACTAAGAGAAGACTAATAGATGAGATCAGACACACACACACACACACACACACACACACAGCCATCTCTACAGATATCACCTTTCCTCTAATCTCCAAGCACACTGCTTCTAATCTGCTAAAGGCACAAACTATTAGAGCACGTTTAAAGGATCATGCAGACAGCTGTCTTCCTGCTGCACATGATCCCTCAGTGCCCTTCATGCAGTCGAGATTGATCCTCTGTTGGAGTGTGGTGAAAAATACAATATGGAATTAGCTATTAGACGGGTGAAATGGAACTAAATTTCACCAAATCTATTTAATGTCTCATGCATGAAATGTGTCAGCAATTTTTTATGCAATGAGCATGATTTCTGCAGCTGTAAATATGTCAATCAGATCTAAAAATAAGACTTCTTGAATACCTGCTGGACATATAATAAGACAGTCAAGGTGGTGAAAATGTGCCTCCTTTAAGCTTTGTGATTGTAATGATGAAAGGCAGATTTATTTCTGAAATATCTGAGTGGATGTCTGAGACGATGCGTTCTCTGGACGTTGCAGTGTAGTAATCTCTCACTCAAAGTATCAGTTTGCACTTGATATTTGGTTTATATAAAGAAAAGCATCTTTTATAAGCATTACTTAAGTTGAAATTTAAAAGGTTTATGTTGTGGTTATTTGAGTGCAAAATGTGTCTGGCTGTCAAATCAGTCTTCGATTTTAATGAGAACAGAAAGTTTTCGTGACTCTGCAGATGTTTAGTCGATCTATGTCTCAGTCTTTCATTTCCCTGTCTGTATGTTGATCTCTCTCTATATTCTTTTCCCATTTTCTCCTCTTTTTGTGGTCTTTCCAGAAAGATTTAATCTCTCCAGATGACTCCTTGATGAACCTCTCTCCCACTCTTGGCAGTTCTTAGCACCCTCATATTCTCTATCAGCCCACATTTCTTGTGTTGAAAGTTCAGTACTTTGCGATATCTGCTACCTACGTACTGTTTGCTCTGAAAAACTCCACTGTAGCAAAAGCAACTGTGCTGTTGTAAACTCATAGTGACAACAGCAGCTCCAGTACTTTAAACTTGATCACAGCTTCCAGATGGCAAAGAGGAAAGTAAAAAACTGACTGAGTAAGAGAGAGTAGAGTGATTCGTTATCACAGTTCTGATGTTCTGAACTGTATCACATTATACAGATATGAGTCAGATAAGAGACTTGATGTGTTTGTCCATACATAGAACATCTTAGAGATTTTGTTTTTTAGATTTGAGAGGACTGTGAAACTAAAGATTGAAACAGTCGTGCAGTCTGCAGCGAGCCACTGAACAACAAAGGCTCATATTCAAAAATTCATGACTGATTAATATTCAAAAAAAATAATGACTGATTTGATCAAAGGAAAACTGAACGGATAAAAAAGTCTTTCGCATTTCAGAGAAAACCGTCATTATTATAATACATACATACAATATTATCTAACGCCTTTTATACTTTATATACTTTATATACTTTTATGTGAGTTACAGTGCACCGTGGGGGAGATTACCTTGGTTCTCATTATTTCCCTGATGGCAGAGTCGAACTCCAGGGAGTTGTTGTAGTCGACTGTCATGACGTGAGGTCTGCCGATGTACTGCTCTGCGTATGGGTGCTGGGAGGACACCTGCAGAATAAACATACATAATCTATAAACAAATGTCAAACAGCTTTAAAAGGTTATTGCTTGGAGTTTGGATAATCTTCTAGAGGAGGATGATGATGAGGATTCTATCAATAATCATAAAGTATTTTATTTGGGGTATTTTACTGTTTTAAAGACGTGCCGTTAATGATAATTTTACATCTGGGAAAATAACATTTCTCTAATGTAATAGAGTGCAGCAAAGCACAGCAGCTATTTGTAGCGTTTGCAAGATGTGCTTCTCAGGGCTATTAGAGACGCGCTGGGCTCGGAGAATGTGTAGCAGAAATTTCTCCAAAGTTGTGTGCACAATAATTAATAGCAACATAAGTCGTTTTGTACTCCATGTTCCAGCCTCTTATCAAGCACTAACATATGCTGTCTGCACTTAAAGTTTGTGCCAGTTCTTTGAAAGAATCTACTGATGAATGAAGTTACTTGGCAGCTGCGGTGGCCAAAATATTCTCATCAGCGACCGATAGTGGAGAGTGATGAACGTAATGAGCTTACCTCTCTAGAAGTGGGCTTGCCTCTGAAAAACTCATGATTGAGCGAGCTGTGAGGGGGCTGAAACTTGGGCTGCAGGAAGATGCATCCGTTTGCTATCGCTTCGAGAGGGGCCGGACCTTCATAGGGGAAACCGAAGCCAATGAAGAGCTAGCAGGGAAGAATTGAGAAGGTTATTTTATTGATGTGATGTATGTATGTATGTATTTCAATTTAAACTATCCGTCAAAATCAGTTTCTGTCAGTACAGTAGTTTAAACCCATAAGAAAGACAGAGTACGAGCTGCAGATGAAGAGTCTGTGTGGTCATATTTTCTTTTCTTTCTTCAGTATCTTGCCTTTGCTTTGCGCAGCAGTTGCTGCAGCTCATGCTGGGGCAGCAGGCCGTGGTTCTTCACAAAGGCCGGGACCTCTGGAGGTCTCTGGGTCTCATAGTACACTGTGCCGTGAACCTCCATGTACCTGTGAAGAATCTGCAGGAAACCTTCCTTACCCTGCTGGGAGAGGAGGTGAAGAAGATGGGTCGGTGAGATGGAGGGCGAGGGGTGAAGAGAGGAAGGTGTACGGAAAGAAAGTGGGAGTTAGAAAAGAAACCGCGCAGAGAAGTATATCATTAAAGGATTTGAGTCTGAGTACAGCGCTGTGTTTGTTTTGTCTCTGATCTTTGTGTGAGCTGTCTGCTGTCTGTGTGTAGCTGTCAGCCTGCAGTGTCAGTATGTGTGTACAGTATAGTGTATGCAAAATCCAAGACTACATCCATAGTGAACGCAACACCAGCATTTTTATAAAGATTTCTGCCCAAAAATACAATAAGAAACAGGAACAAATCTAATCTCTCAGATAAAAAAAAGAAAACAAAACTGTACAATCCAGTCATCATTTAGTAAGAAGTAGGACAGACACAGTCTCAGCCAATTATATTTGATTAGTTATATTGTATTTCAAGAAAGCCAAACTCATGATTGACTTGTTCTCTTTGGGATTTTTTTTGGTTTCTGTTATTGCACAAGCAAACAAAGAGTAAGTGATTTAGCGGAGCTTATAAATGCTACCGATCAAAGCAAACAGCAGCTCGTTCCTGTGCTCAGATCTTAATTCTACGCTGCAGAGTGCTCTGACTACATACACGTTACATTTTAGTGTGGTTGTGGGCAAATTGGGCTGGGAAACACAGAGGTAAAGACACAGACGCAGGCTGAAGCACCCTCCACTACTGCGACCGCGCCTCTGTTTTCTCACAGATTTCTGATTTTCAGGACATATCTTGGCTACGCATCTCTTCTATAAAATGATTGTGCCGAGGCTTGTGTCAGTGTGAAAAGGTGTGATAAAACATTACTTGCGCTCGCTGGGATCTGTGTGTTCATGCACTGTGCTCCCTGCTCATTATTCCACAGAATATTAACATCACATTGTGTGTGAAAGGAGAGCCAGAGGGGCACACTTTCAAAGTCAAGGTTGAGCGTGATGACGGGGGAAACCAAAAAAACAAATCAGCAGCAGTTAACAACAAAAACTGAATCCTGTGAATGGAGCGTAACCCAGGGCCTGAGTATTGACTGGCCGTCAGGTGTTAAGCAGCTTACTGTATCCCAGTGCTGTGGTGTGGCCCCCCCGCAGCTGTAATTGGAGGCTGTAGCGATCGATAGCTTCCTCTGTGAGGATTTTCCCAGCCAATTAGGAGATTAGCTCAAGCGCTAAGTGCAGCAGACAACATGAATTAGCAGAAGAAGTAACACGAGAGTGGATGAGTGCAGATTCCATAACCTGCACTTGCAGCTGTGTGTGTGTGTGTGTGTCTGTCTGTGTGTGTGTGTGTGTGTGTGTGTCTGTGTGTGTGTGTGTGTGTGTGTGTGTGTCCAAGATAACGCTCTCAACATGTACTGAATTAGCAATCATAATAAGTATGCTTTGCTGTGCTGTAAAGCTGCTTGAAAAAAAATAGTTTACACATACAGTACATATACTTATTTACACACTTAAGAGATAATTCATTGAGATTTTCTAAGATAACAGAAGCACACTGATGAAAAGATTTAGCTTCTAGCGAGGACCACCATCGTCCGTTAGTGCTGCACTGGCATCTCTAGCCACGCTGTGTTCTCAAAAGTTGTAAAAGTTGTGTTAAAAAACCAAACTCACATCCTTCAAATGACTCCTCGTGCTTTCTGACAAGTAAGAGGACAGAAAGATAATGGTTGTTGAAGAGCAGCGGTTGTCCCTTTGAATGCAGAGGTGCACACGAGTGTATTTGTGAATTTGCAAAAAGTAACCTCTCATAAATCACTTTTTTTTTGACCCTGACAAGTTTGCAGCTCTTGTGTCAATGCTTGTGTGTGTGTGTCGACTCTTTGGCATGTTAATAACGTGTGAGACGGACTTAACAGGATTATGAAAGTAACAGACTCTTACCTGAAGCTAATTAGCAAGCAGCCAGATATGATGGTCCACCACAAAAGACAGAAAGAAAGAAAAGGGAGAAAAAGTGACAGTGAGATAAAGAACAATACAACAACAGAGGAAACAAAGAAAAAAAAATTACACATTATATTTTCGGCCTTTTCACTGTGCTTTTAGTGTACATTACAGCACTTTTATATCTGCTCATCTCCCTTGTGTGCTCGTCTCTTTCATAAGCCACGACTATAAAGAAATGCAGGGGATTGTACAAACAGACAGTGGAAAGTAACGGCAGCAAACAACATCTTTATAATCATTTTAACAATAGAGGCACAACTGTGCTCTCCTACAATATGCAGAGGAGTGAGCAGACGGCTTTTGAGAGGAAAATTGCTTGTAAATTAAAGCTGCACCATTGTGCCACATGAAGCTGAGCTGTAATGGCGCAAACAGCGGGACGTGCAAAAAGCTGTAATTGTATTTTTCTGTTAACACTGCAGTATATGGTTGGAGGTAGTGTGTGTGTGTGTGTGTGTGTGTGTGTGTGTGTGTGTACACACAGACTAAGAATACAATTTTAACTCATTATTTGCACACATTCAGGTGTATAATATATGTATCTGTGTATTAAGGTATTATACAGGTATATCTATCTTGTGAGACAAGCACACAATATAAAAGGATATAAAAGTACTGTAAATACATGTAGTACTTTTATAATATATGTTTTTGCCCTCCATGAAATTCATTAATCTTGTGCATGGAAACACTGAAGAACAAAAGATGCAACAACAGTGAGTCTATCAGGTTTTTTTGGTACAGATCCAGGATCTGTGTGTGATTTGTGTGTGTGTTATATTTTTTTTATTTGTTTGTACCTTCCACATGCTGGCCTCTTTCCCGTACACTACGGCCATGTTGTTGACTTTGTTCTGCTGGATGTTCCTCTTCTCCGTCTCGTTTAGCTCCTCCGAAACGAAGCCCATGAATGAGTTGTCTGGTGTGTGAGCTGAACGTGTGTGTACGTGAGTGGTAGGAAAAGGCAGGGGAGTAGTAAAAAGAGAGAGAGAGAGAGAGTGATACAGGAAGAGAGAAGAAGAGATGGGGGGAAAGAAAGTTTCATTGTGAGTGAGAGACAGAGAGGAAAGACGGGAAAAGAGCACTACATCCTTGTTTGCTTCACTTCAGCGGCTAAATCAGTGTGATCATTGCCTCCCTAAGTATAATAAATAGTGATTGTCATAAAGCCAGCTGCTGTTTTCCATGGAAGCCTCAGATGTATTGTCACGGGTCTCCTAGACTGATTTGAAGTTAAAGTATTATTAGTTTACTGCATCCTCACATTTACTGCCAGTTGTCATATTGTCATATTTTGAATAAGTATATTAATTTATCATTTCTCCTAAAATTATGAAGCAATGGAGAAAGGTTGAGTCATTCAGTCATTACAGCTTAGTGAAAGGAGGGCATCTACAGTAGGGCTCATATCGATGTTATAATGATCCTGCTGTCGAGAGCCAAGTATAGTTGAAGGAGCCTGACACTGTTTAGAGCTGGACGTGAGAGCAGAAGAGTTAAACAGTCAGTGATTGAGTCAGGAGCAGCGAGAAGACTTTGAAAACAGCAGATCAGACATGTTGCGTAGCGTGAAACAGAAAGAGAATAAGAAGACGTAGGAAAGCAAACGAGCTGAAGAACAGACGCAGTGATGTTGCTGAAAATAGTTGCGTTAAACGCATTACTTCAAATTAATGTGAACAAGCAGCCAGACCTGTCAAAGAAAGTGAAAACACTGAGTTGGTGTCATGTCTTCTTGTTTTTAGAATAACTGATGACTGACAGATCTCTCTCTCTCTCTCTCTCTCTCTCTCTCTCTCTCTGTGTGTGTGTGTGACAGTTCAGAGATTTAACTGTCATGTTTTGAAATGCTTGAACTGATTATTTTACAAGTTCAAGAATTTAAGATAAATGTTGACATGTTCTGTATATTATAGAATTAAAACCTGATGTGAAAGTATGTATCGTGTATGACAGAGTGAGGTGTAAGGAAGCGTTTGGTTCTTACGGAACATGGTCATGTACTGCCTGGCGTTGAGGTTCCAGTAGCCCCAGTTGGTCCGGTAGCCGTGCAGCGTTGCGTACTCCTCGTGATTGTAAGCCGGCTCCGTACCAAACGTGTCAATCACTCGGATATGACATCTGTAAGGACACAACACAGACACGTTTTCATGTACATCTAACACTATAATGTAGTTTTAAACAGCTCTGACAATAACTTGATTGATGACATTGATATTATAACATAGTTGAAATCATTTATAATGACATGAACACATTCAGAAACAGTTGTTGATGATCTGATTTGTGCAAGTAAATGATTTATAACACACCATAAACATGTCTTCATGTCATGTCAATCATTTGTAATTACAGCGACGTCATGCTGTGTTATTTATCATTAATGAACCGTTTACAGGCTGGTTATGGATGCTTTGCACATACAAGGGATTTGCCTTCGTGTTGTGGTGCATAACAATTAAAAAAGGTGAGAGAAAACACCAGTAGCTATACAAAGCAAGACAGGTGTAAATGTATAAATAAAGTTTACAATAAAAAAATAAAACATGGTAAACATAGTAAAAAGAGCTGCTGAGTTTTAAAATATTGTATAAATAGTATAAACTGTATATGTTATATGCAAATGTAATAATACTAATATGATAATATGAGTCCTTGTTTTTTTGGTGACAGAGATGACGATGGAGGATTTGAAGCAGCTGTTAAAGATGTCAACATCTACAACTAACAGATTTTATAGGTCACCACTACATCACATTAAACTGCTTTTCTTTCTGCTTTTTCTTTTTCCTTGAGGTTGAAACATGACTTCTATTGCATTAATTGTATTTTTTTTTTAAGTAAAAGGCCAATTTTCTCAGGCGGAGCTGAGAAAATGAGACATGCTCTTGAATCAACATCACAAAATTAACATTTCTGTGGTGACCTCAGAAAAATTTCATTCTCTGCCTCACTTGCAGACTGCACCAGGAGGGTCGTACCAGGCACTCACTGCGTACTGAGCTGCTGCTTTAGCAAATTACACGCTATGCGTACGCAGATTGTGAGCACAAACTGAATGCAAGGCGCAGCACTAATTCCTGCTGAGCTTTCATGACAGTAGATCTGATGATCTTGGTGTTGGGAGTTATTCTGTGTTTCCAACAAGCTTAATGAAAGAAAAGAACTAATAGCACAAACCCATTCGATAATGGTACGTACAGTATCTGCAGATGTGAATAAACAGAAGACAAAAAACAACAGTAACCAGCAATCTACAAGTGCAGCATGAGAGATATGACATGAAAATGTCAGGAATAAAAAAAAAAAAATCCCTTTCAGGGTTTAGGGCACTGATAGAGTTTCCAGGTGAACGGTTGCTACATCACTGAAGCACAACTGTGCATCACCACACATAACACAGACATAAAAACACACATGTGCATGTGCTCTCTTAAACACACACACAAACACACACACACAGGGAAAGTTCACTATGCCCTTGTCTGTACTGGTGAGTGTGTTCAGTCTGGTCAGTCTGTGAGCTCAGGGGGATTAACAAGAGCTAAAGGTGGCAGAGTCCACTTCCTCAGCTCTCAGACTCTTTCCTGGCCGTGTCAGCGTTGTGACAAGATCTGTCACAATGCCTCGTCCCGCCTTCATCATCACTGAAGTCCCTCGAGAGTCGCCTAATCAAACCGCACTCCTTTCATGGACTACTGAAGATGCTCACAGTGGAGAAGTTGGTTTCCCCTTATGATGGATTTCTTTTTGTATACTTGTTGAACATCGGCGTCCAGTGAAACCTTGATAGCCAAGAAAATTTCCTCTGTTTCGTTCCTGTATTGTAGCTGCATTGGAAACACTGGATGAGATGTCATGTCGTCTACATTTTGGCTACTTGCAATCTAATCTTAACAGTTCTGAGGTGTTTCAGCTTTGATTTGTTTTCTCTTCTAATAATGTATCACCAGTCCTGTGAATCACCCACTCACATCAATCTGTCAATAAGGTGAACAGAGCGTGACTTCCAGTTGCCTTCAACTGTCAACATTCAGAATCTGACTTCCTATGACAGCAGGTAGCTTTGCATTCAAGCATTATTTAAAGACAGAGTCCTTGGAGGATTTTTTAAAATATATTTTCAGGAGTTTTAATGCAGAAAATGTGAAAAAAAAAATATCCCTCCTGAGGACATACCGGTCTTATTTGAGAAAAGGTGACACCCCGATCTTGTTTGACACTTCTCAGATATTCCTGTCAATGACTGCAACGTTCAAGAGGCCGACTAATAAATTGTCAGTGATACATGGTGGAAAGAAGCTTACAAAAACAGGCTTATCTGCAAGAGAGAGTCAAAAACATGCATTTATCTCTGCAGCCTTCATTTGAAGCACCACGGATGACAGTCTGGACAAAAATGGTGTGTTTCTATTTGTAATGGTCACAGAAAGCCGACAATGAATTATTAATGATAAATGTTAGCTTCGCTTGTCTCATACTCTGCCCCGTCTCCCTCTCTCTCCGACCTACGCTATCAAATATCGCCAGCTCTGACATGGTGAAACGGTTTCTGCCCACAGATAAGAGATCCCGAAGGGAGGGGAAAAAAGAAGAGTGGAGGAAGAGGGGATAAGAAGAGGAGTAACTGAGCTGAATATCTAACGGGAGATCAGAGTATGAGGCTAATCTGGGTTAAACGGCTGCTCAGTAAGGCTCAACAGTCCTCCGGGGGGTGAGGGGAATATGGCAGGGTGGTGCGCTGTCACCCATCAGCTGTAACTACGGGTGAGTTAGAAGAACCTGGCTTCCACTGAATGAAATGTTTGAACTTTTTAATTTAAAGTTGTTTTTGTTGCTGACCCAATAAACAGATTAGAGATGTTAAACATGCTGAGATGAGGCAGATTTTTATCTGGATGCAGACAACACAATGAAAGTTGTTCAGATCTGGATGATTATTTGATGGGCAGGGTCGGGGTTCATTAAAACAGGATAGTCCCAACTGAGTCTGTCTGTACAGTCCAGAGGTTCTCTAAGAAAAGTCACCAGCTGACTGTGGTGATGAACTAGTTGAGTTGAAGATTGTCAGCAGTCGCATCACTACACCACACCCAACATGGCAGTAATGTGAGATGAAGGATATTTTCTTACTGCCTGAGTGAAAACGTTATGCTGCAGACTTATCGACTGGTTGTCATAGTTTACTGCAGTCGACCTCAATGATTCTGTCTGTCTGTCTGTCTGTCTGCCTGTCTGTCTGCCTGTCTGTCTGTCTGTCTGTCTGTCTCCTGTTTGCTGTTTCGAGGGTAAAAGATGTTGCAGCCTTTAAAGAGACAGACAGAACGATACAGTTACTGTAAGACACTCGCAAACTTTATGTACATGAAATAACAATCCTATGTCTTATTTCATGTTGAGGACCTGGAGTGTTTTTTGCTGATGACATGGATGGTAAAATTAATGATCAAACGATGACTTTATTTGATTATTGTGTTTCATTTTGTGTTATACAGTGTACCTCTACCTCAGAGACTCCTCTCAGTTCCTCCATTACTGTAGCAGATGCAGCAGCTTGCTCGCTATGCTCCATCCATTAGTCTGACTTAGACTTTGTAAAGTAGAACTACGTGAACATTTTGTTGTTATCCTGTGTAAAGCCGTGGTGGTTTTTAATTCCAATTGAAAGCAGGGGAACTGTTAGTTGGGGAAAAACCTGAATGTTAAAAGGGCACAGAGTTGGAGAGAAGCCCGAGAACATGCCAGGTATTATAGATATTAATTATGTCAGAGCAGCTGTTGATGATGTCGAGGGGCCTGAAAGTTGTGGCTCTGATTGAAGGACTGTAGTAGATGCTTTTCTATAGTACGGCTTGAGAATTTTCCCAAATTTTTGGACTTGAAACTCTTTAGAACTAATTATTTAACATCAAAAAGATGCTCCTCAGGCTATTAACTATTATGTTCCTAAAAAACCAACATGCTGACATTTTCATGTAACAGTACAATTTGTAACACAAAACTCCAAAACCAGATTATTCTTTGAAAATAGAAGAAACATGGGGGATTTTTTTTTAAACGATTCCATTTGGAGATGAAGTAACAGTAACTTATTGTTGCATGGAGCAGCACACAGGACTCCCCAGACATTAATAACTGTGTTGTGAAGAATCATTATCTCAAATATTCTTATGAGTTCAAGTGAAAACAGTTACTCAGCAACAGTAGCCGTATGAAACTAGGTCTCACGTTAACGTTACTGATGTTTCCCCAAAGAGTCTCCAGACTCCAGGGAAGTACAGGCTCTCCAGCCTGTGTTTTGTCTTCGTAAGGCGTTTTTTTTTTGTTTGTTTGTTTTTTTTGCACGCCTTCCCCTGCATATCCTCTCTGATCCGCCTCTATCAGAGCAGTAAATTCAGCATGCAGAGGAAATCAATATGCTAGTCCTATTATCAGATGAGTGGGTGTGATTTAAGACTATCTCCTATCGGCTTTCAGCATCTTTAACAGCAGCACACGTGCACTGATACACCCCCTGCGTGCGCACACACACGTATATACACACATACACACGACACAATAACGACAACACACTGGACAGGATGGCGGTGTGTTGTCCAGGCATAATAAATGAATGTGGATGTCGGTGGGAACATAAAACAAAAGTAATTAAAGGGAGCTGAAGGGCCCCAAAGCTCAGAGCGCTTGATTAATGATGCCTTTCAGCGCACAAGGCTCAACTAGACTGTTCTAACCTGACGAGGCAAGAGAGAGAGGAAGAGAGAGAGAGAAAGATGAAGAGGGAGAGGGAGAGAGGTGAATAGCTATGTCATTGACCTGTCCTAAACCTCTGGGGCATTGTAGAATTGTTGGGTTAAGATAAATGGATGGAGGATCTGGTAGGGAAATGTTGGAAACAGGAAAGACGGAAAGAAATGCTTTACAGTAGATCAATACAAATTAATGGTGTATGTTACATATAATTCACAGACTGTAAATCTAAGTGAATTCTTTATAGCTTGTAGTGTGTTAACAAATCTTCATTCTTCTTCATATATTTGAAATTACTGAGGTGCTTCCTCTCATGATAGATGTTCTGCGTTCCTGAAACATTCAGATAATTCCTTCATGGCCAACAAAAAAGAGCGTCTCTTTCAAACACTAAAAGTCGCATCCTGTTAGGGAAAGCAGAAATGGAGACTCTGCACAGTAATGACGGAGCGGAGGACTGCTGACCACAGCAAGCAATTAGATGCAGACTGCTGGCTGACTGGCATCTTGTCTGGGGGAAACGTGTGTGTGTGTGTGTGTGTGTGTGTGTGTGTGTGTGAAACGAATCGTGAGAAAGAGAGAGACAGCAAAACAGGTTTGTGTGCTGGGAAAATAGCTCCCCAGCCCACCCGTAATGCATTTCTCTCACTCATAATTGGATTTTAAAAATACATGGAGAGGCCCTTTGTATGTGGTGTTGGTTGATTCCAGATATCTTACACCCCTCTGTTTTGTGGTTTCTCTGATCTCTCTTTTTCTTCTTTGTTGTCATCTTTGAGCACACCTTCAATTGCTTTATCTCTTCTTTCCTCTCTACGTTACACTTTAATTCAGCCTCCTACTCACATGTGCCCTCTCCTCTTTTATCTTTCATTGTTGCTTCTCTTCGCTGGGAGCCAGAACAAGGAAAGCAAACTGTCAATTGCTGCCATCACATGCAGGGGGTAGACAAAGATTCCAATTTGTTGGACAAGAAACGAGAGCGGGACAGAGGGGGGTGGCTTCAAGCTGTTTTTAAAGGACTGAGGAGGACGAGACTCAAGCTGGACTTTCATTTTGATGTGTTTCTGAGGCAACAACATGGAAGACCTCTGAAGATGTAATGGGCTTGTATCGCTGTGCTCTGCAGGGTTGCGTGGATGAAATTTTATCAAATGCACCATGGCACTTTAAATTCTTGTTTTGGGTATTACTTGGTTGCTTTGCTGCCTCGGTCTCATGACTGTCATGACCTAGTTTCCAAGTTGTTCCATCTTTGTAGCGACGCCAAAAGCCATTAAGCACACTTTTGTAACAGTACTCACACACAAAAAAAAAACCTCACTGAAAAACACCCCACTCAGGCTGTTTCTATTTAACATCACACTAATCTTTCTTCTTCTTTCTCATGAGGCAGACGTCTTCAGTTTTCTTCCTGTTTTCCTGTCTCTTCTTCTTCTTCTTCTAACCACCGCCCTCCTGTACACAGTCAGCCTCTGAGTGCATTCAAACACCAGCAATAATAAGCTGCTGAAACAAGGGTTTGATTGGAAATCGGTGCATACATGAACCGCTGTTTATATATGTGCGTGAGAGAGAGTGCTGTTGAGTATATGCATGCCAGAAAGCATGCATGCTGAGTTGTCAATATCTCATATGCCTCCAATCTTGTACTATATTTGATATTTATCTTACTCTTGCTGTGCAGAGTAATGATGCATGACAGGCGGTGTGGTGCCAGTTTGTGTGTGTGCGTGTTGTACATTGTGAAGTTGTTCCATTACATCACAACATGCAAAATCATACGTGTTGGACAGATTGTGCATTTTAATGGATGGAGATGGGCGGTTAGAGGGAGACAGTGTGTGTGTGTGTGTGTGTGTTTGTTTGACAGAAAGAGTGTGTGGATTTAACAAGCTGAATGAGTTACAATCAGACATCTGGATAGAGACTTGTACACCTTATTACCAGCAATAATTAATCCATAAACACAGCCAATACCTTTCTACCTGGAAACACACGTGCAGCTACGGACACACACACAACAGGTGAAGCAGCACACGCATGCAGAAGGAAAACAATGTGCATCTACTAACTTATGTTTCTTGAGGGACAGCCCCATGTGTTGCTTCATCTGCTGCAGGCCATGGTAGTCAGTGTAGATGAGGTCAAAAGGCAGCGGGCCAGTTAGTGGGCAACTGCCTCTGCCTGGGGGCACGCCGAGGAAGCTGCAACACACACACACAAATAACATATTCAGTTTATACAAGCAGAAAAACATGACAGATAGAAAAGTTGGTGCTGAAGTGCACATGGACTGCACTTCAGCTTGCCAAGCCACTAGGGCATCCAAGCATTCATTATTAACTCGGACAAGAACTGTTCTTGGTTTTGTAACGGTGAGGTAAAGAGAAGGGGAGCATATAGCAGTGTATAGCTGGGGGTCAGATGCATTCATCAATGTGGGAAATGGAGATGCTGAGGGTGCTGCAGTACCGCCTACAATCACTGGTGGAAGAAGTATTCAGATCTGTTACTTAAATAAAAGTACTAATACAGCAATGTAAAAATACTCCATTACAAGTTCTGCATGAAAAATCCTACGTCAGTAAAAGTACATAAGTATAATCAGCAAAAAGGAGTTAAAGTATTGCAGTAAAAGTAGTGGTTTGGTCCCTCTGACTGATATATTATTATATATGACATCATTAGATTATTAATAGTGAAGCATCAGTGTTAGAGCAGCATGTTACTGTTGTAGCTGCTGGAGGTGGAGCTAGTTTACACTACTTTATATACAGTTAGCTAGTTTAGTCCAGTGGTTCCCAACCAAGGGGTCGGGCCCCTCCAAAGGGTCAGCAGATAAATCTGAGGGGTCGTGAGATGATTAATGGAAGAGGAAAGAAGAAAAAACAAAGTTCTGATACACAAATCTTTTCTCAGTTTTTGGACTTTTTCTCTAATCTTTGATTCTTGGTGAAATATTGGATCATTTGAACATTTATTGAAATTAAACCATATGAGAAGTTTAGAGGGAAAAATCACTATTTGGTGGAGCTGTTAACAGCTTATAGACACCTGAGACGTGACCCCGACTACAAATTGTTTTTTGTAAGATGACAAGAGCCAAAAAGGTTGGAAACCACTGGTTTCATCTTTAACAATGTGTATTTCAAAGGCCTGTTAAATCCACTTTGTCAAATCTGCAGGGGCAAGAGGCCTGGGGGCAGAAGAAGAGCCGAGCAGGAGACCCCAGGCGGGTGGCCTGGGGGCTGAACAGGGGCAGAACAGGAGACCCCAGACGGGTGGCCTGGGGGCTGGTCAGGGGCTGAGCAAGACACTTCAGGCGGGCAGGCTGGGGGCTGGACAGATGGGTAAAGTCACTCCGGAGGGCGACTGGAAGGCAAGACAGATGGCTAGTGTCACTCGGGAGGACGGGCAGGAGGACGACCAGATGTGTGGAGCTGCTCTGGAGGTCGGCGAAGAAGCCTGGGCCGCTCTGGAGGTTGGCGACAAAGCCGGAGGCTGGGAAGGGCAGCCAGCACCAGAAGATTCGGCTGCAGGTCGGGCCAGAGTGCAGAACAGGCAGACTGCTGGAGTGCAGAGCAGGAGGCGGGCAGCTAGAGATCTGGCTGGGCTCCGGCGGTGACGGCTGACTGACAATCTGAGAGGTCTGGCTGTGGGTCGGTGGAGACAGCCAACTGGAGGTCCAACTGATGGTTTCGAAAGTCTGGCTGTGGGTTGGCAGAGACTGCTGACTGGAGGTCTGGCTGGTCATGGGCAGGGACTGTTGACTGGAGGTCTGGTAGGACATTGGCAGAGGTGGCTGAGTGCTGAAGCTCTGGCAGGACGTTGGTGGAGACGGCTGACTGCTGGGGGTCTGGGAGGACATCAGCAGGTGTGGGTCCCAATTCATACTGTCAACAGTGTCCGTGGGGGCTGGGGCTGGACTTGGAGAGGCATGATCAGGTAGGAGGCTAGTAAACTCGGTGCAGAGGTAGACTGAAGGCTAGCAGTCCCAGGTGCAAACCGAGGTGCAGAGGAGGCTAATAAAACTGCCTCTCTGTCCTCACAACTAGAGGTGTACTTAAAGTCACCTCATGAAGTTCGTCTGCTGGGTCCATGTCTGGTCAGTTCATACTGTCACGATTTTGTAGGAAAATGGGTCTAAATGCAGCAGCAACAGGCAGACATCAGGAACTGAAGAAATAATAACTATTTATTAGCAGACTCAGGTTGTAGGCAGATGAAGGCAACAGAACTGGCTGGCTTGAAACACAAAGAGCATAACAAGAGGAACAAAAACAACTGCAACTGCAACTGCAAACACCGAGATACACCGCCCACGATCTGACAAAGAACTTAAAGAACAGACAGGTATAAATACACAAGGAACTAATCACAGAACAATACACAGCTGAGTGGGGCAGGCACTGGAATAAAGACAATGAAGACAACGAGCAACAAACAGGGTGAGGCTAACGAGACTGAACACAGAGCAGGTGTGCAGGGGAAATCAGCCTGAGCAGGACTATGGCAACACATGAGGAACACAAGTGGTTACAAACTGACGAGAAGAAAACCAAAGCGAGGCAGAGATAAAACTTAAGAAAACCCTAGACTCGAAGGAAAAAACAATACCGAGCTCGAGCACTACACAAAGAAACACACATGGTTAAGTAGCACTAAATTTTTATCAACTGTGATAACGTGATAATGGGCCTGTTGTCTAACTTTGTCTGTCTCTGTCTCTCTTGAAATCATCACACTTTGCTGCTTTCTGTTGTGCTTAGCTTGCTGCAGAATTTGATGACTATCACATCAGTTTACACCATATCACATTTTGTACATTGTTTTTAGCTGGACGAGGCAATTTTGCACAAGAAGTGAGGGGTAAGCATTTTAAATTTCAGAGCTTCAGTGTCCAGAAATGTTACTTGATAACAGTTGGAATCATCTGGAAAATAAGGAGTGCTGAATTACACATTCCCTGCACCAGAAAAACTGAGGTTAGCATGAGCAGTGATAGCTGAGTAGACAATGATCAGCAGAAAAAACTGTTTGATTGGCAGATGATCTGTGAGACGTGCAGTGCAAAGACAGCGAGGCAGTGAGATCTTTACCACATTAAAATGTACATCAGTATACATTAAGCTGGACCTGTTGATCTAGACACCAACACATGTGAGAGACAGTAAAGATAGCAGTACAAGGCCAGAGTTGGAGCACAGCATGAAGAGAAATTTGAACAAAAATGAACCATAGTAGAGTCACAGTATAGTGACCACTACTGTATTGTGCCCCAGTGTCTTAAAGAGTGTTCTTAAAAAAAGTGACTGCAATGGCAAAGTAACTAAACAAGTCTATGGGAAATAATCAAATATCCATCACTGTTTACATCTCCCCTTCTATTGAGTTTCTCATATCAAAGTTAAAAATCTACAGTAATTCCCTGAGGTGAAGTAAAAAACTGAAATAGTGTTTTGACTGAAAGTTGAATTATAAAGTCTGTTGATCAGATACTGTAGTATCATATGGGTAATGCTGACTTCTATCAAAGTCAAGCCAGAGGGCGACAGGGAGGCCTTTGGCAAAACATAATTCAAACAAACAGGATGAAAAGAGATGAATTTGTAATGACCTGGCTGAATTGTACCTCGCAGCAGCAGCGGCAACAACAACAGATGGTCAATGGATGGAAAGAGACAGGAAATAGGAAGAGATATAGCTGATGTGCTGATGTTGTGTGTGTGTGTGTGTCGCATGCTTAAATGTATTCAAATCAGTGTGAGTATGATCTATATTTACTGTCTCCACTTCCAAAAAGTCTCCTTTGGTTACAATAAGACCCTCAAGGACACACACAGACACACTTTTCACAGCACAAACCAAAGGAGACCAGAAATGTTATTTCTAAGTGTGTGGTGTACGGTGTCCAGTATCACGTCCTTGTTTGATTCAGTTTCAACTAGTTCATCGACTGAAGGCTTCTCTGTTACTGTGTTGACAGACCTGCTATTGGATATCTGACCTGTGAGTGGTCTGTTAGCTCTTACTTAGCTCTTATTCCTATGACAGATGAGGCCAAAGGATAATGGAGACTGTAATGCAATTTGTACCCCCAGTGAATTTCATCTCGCTATGCTAGTTTTACACCGGAGTCTTTTTGACTGCACTGCTTATCCAAAGGGGCCATTTGATACTGTTGCAAAGGCAGCATTTAGTGTACAGGAGCTGTGCTGGCAGCTGCAAACCACCATCAGACAGCAGTGTAAACATTGAATGCAGTGATTGAACTGAAATGAAAAACCAAAAACTGCACACGGAGTGGCTTTTACACATGTGGGTGTTTTTGTCTGGTGATTTGACAAAAATGATCTTAACTCAAGGTCAACTTGGTAACTTTTTCTGAAACTTTCAACCGTATCTCTTGGGCTTCACCGAGACTGTTTGAATGTTGAATATGTTTGAAAGCTCCAGAATAAGCTTGTAATTGGAAAATGAATTATTATTATTTTGTCAAACTGCTTTGTTCAAGGTCAAGAAGGAACTTTCCTGCTTTAAGTGCTAGCAATGAACCATTAGTACCATTAGTTTCCCATTTGCAGGGCCATTTCTCTGCATATGTATAAACAAATACAAAACAGAAAATCAAACTTTAAATATTCCACATTTGTTCAATTTAGCCTTCCTGTGTATTACAGCGACCATTAAATACACAGTTATGGGCTATAACCACAAATCAAAATTACACTGTCTAAATCTAAATAAAGGTGCCAAAATTAGTGCTCGAACAAGTTTTAAGAGCATCCAACTGGTTTTGAAAGGGTTTTTAACAAGTGTCTCTTACATTTTAACCCATAGTGGGAAATGCATCCATTGATAAAATCACACCTGTAATGTTGCATGCATCCAATCATTTTAGATGCTATCTGCCACTTCTTTGAGGCTCTGTAACACATTATGGAATAGCATGATGGGATTTCAAGTGTGCACTTTGCCTGGACATTAGTGCCCTTCATTAGTGTTGTTTCCATCACTGATACAATATCTGCCTCCATCCTTGTAGATAATGGAGAACTCTCATAGGTAAAGGGGCCTATTCAAAGAGAACCGATCACATTTCAGGGATGATAAGCTTTCTACAGTATTACTGTATTTAGGTTTGTTACACAAGTTTTCTTTAAAATGATGCCTTAGTGAGGTCCTAAAACCAGAGGATCCTTAATCCAAGAATGTGGGAGGCTACAGCACTTAAACAAAATAAAACTCAGAGTTGGTAGAGCCAGCTCCTGTCACCTCATGCATTCAGATTGCTAATTAACTTTTTTTGTGAGTGTACAAGTGTGTACAAACCACTTAAATAGATGTTAGGCCCAGGGCTCGCTTGTTAGAGCAGTATATTTCAGTCCTTCGCTCTATTGTCATGGCCTCAGAGGATTAAACAGATTATGTAAACAGAAAAAAAAAAGGAGTCAGGTCAGTTTTGTCAAGTGTTCAACATACATACATGTTATTAGAGATCTGCAAGATCTTGGCACAATTATAATTACTTAAGGTGCTAAACTGTTCTCTTCAAATTCAAGCAGAAGGTCAAAAATAAGCTCTCTCTCTGGTGTGGAAATGTAGAGAGTACTGCAGTGAAGACAGGGGTATGAGAGGAAGAATATGTTTTAGAGGAGGACAAGGAGGAAGAAAATGAAGTATGGATGTCTTGGATGGGGTCTGGGCCAGTTCGGGTGACCATGTAGGTAACTATAATTGGATGCTGTTGCAAGTTTCTAGATTTCCTCCCTCCTGGTTGCATATTCTCACATTTTCCTTCTATAATAGAACACCTTTGGTCACCTTGGTTTTTTTTGTTTGTCAAGCCCCTGACTCCTCTCCTCCTGTGAAAACTCGACGTTGGACTGGAAGGTTGGGTGAGTATGACAACCACAGAAGTCTCAGTCAAACACGGTAGCTTCAATTTCCAAATGAGGTTATCAAGATCCAGACATGCTATGTTGTTAAGTGTCAAGGTATTCAATGAATGTGCTGTTATTTCCAAAAGTAAATATGTTCTAATGAGACATGTTTTGACAAATGATTAATTCCCAGAGATTCAAAATACTCGGAAGACAGGTGGAGGCTGTTTGCTGGCAGCAGGCTTTGAAATCATAGAAAAGTCATTTTTGTCACGTCAATAAAAGACTAAATCCTTCTCTCTCACTAAATTAAATTCATGTGTACCCTCATCAGTACATTGTATCACACAACCAACTGCAAACACACTCGGGGACAGATTTAGAAAACGGCATAAATATATACTGCAGTTTTCATTGAGTTTGCAATCTGCTCGTATTTAGCATCTGATGCACTAAGACAGAAGCTCACATCACTACAAAATACAACTCGTGCGGTTTTACAATATTTAGCACACACTGTACCTAATTACAGCAGACAAACACATTCATGGAAAATGAAAAGGAGATGAAGTGATATATTAAGACAAATCAAAGACGTGAATACATAATAACCCCTTTTAATATGTCTCCTCCTGATCCTCCCTCAAATGCATATGAAATGAGGGGAAGAGACACACCTGCTGCGTCTGTTTGATAAATATACTGTGTGTTTGGAAATGTGTCACATCTGCACCTGAAAAACAGGTGCAAAAGCCTTAAAATTTGGCCCTCGAGGTTCCATCGAAAGCAGAAAAAGCTGTAATTCATGATGATCGCTTTACCATCTCTGGTTATTCATTGAGGAAAGCCAGCAATAACATAATATATATAATCCATTTTCATTACGCAGCACTGGAGCTCAGTCAGTCCTTTTGTTTGCCTGCAGATGGCTATCGGTCTTTCCCGTCTGTATGTCTGTCATAATAGAGAAGAGGGTGACAATGCAGCCAGCAAAGAAAGGGCTTGGATAATTGCTGTAATGCTAACAGGGATTCAGAAGAAAAACAGAAAGAAAAAGAAAGAAAAAGAAAGAAAATTGGGTAAGAAAGAAAGAAAAACACAGACTGTATGTGCTAACAGCTGAGAAAACAGCAGCACGACAGAACACAAGCATCACTTTGGTTCTTTATTTTCCATCAGCAGCCTGTTCCTCCCATTCTTCTTCTCTAATCCCTCTCTTTTGACAGCTATTCAACCGTAGCATATCGCCAAGAGTGAAAATGATTTGTTTATTCTTGAAATAGACTTATTTTTTTTTTCTCTTTTGTTAAGGAACACTGACGGACGTTTATTCACTGATGAATCTATAACTACCTGTTTTCAGGATGGTATATTTTTACTGAACCACAGCTGTTCATTAAATTTGCCCTTTGAGAAAGGTTGGTACAGTGTGAATACCCTGCTCACACCTTGTACAGAACAATTGAATGGTTAACTAAATTTGGACGTACTGCTAATTGGACACACTGTCCCTTTGTTAGGGGACGGACAATGTCAGGGTGGTGACAAGCAAACAAAAAAAGGATTTGTGGTTATGGTAAGGTAGGCCAGTAGGGTTAAATTAGACTTCAAAATATAATTATGAATACTGTGCCAATTTATATGTGAATTTACAGCCTTCCAAAGCCATTGTTGCATATTCAACCTTCACATTAAAGTATTTCATAAAAACTGCAGGTGTGTTTGCTACTTCTGCTGCTTTTGTGTTTCCCATGTAATCAGGTGCTGAGACTATTTTTTGGCCGGTGTACGAGGAAAAGCAAAACACAAGTCAGTTTAAAAACATTGAGATGCACGTCACAGTATATAAAAATGCAACACAAAAGCAGAACATGTGATTCAAATTCAGCTTTCGAAACATAGCATTGAGTCGCACAGCGTTTAGTGTACATCAAGATATCAAAACATGTACAAATCCTGACAAGACTCTCCTCCGAGATTCAACATATTGAAGACATCAGTGATACACACACTGGCACTCTCTCTCTTTCTCTCTCTCTCTCTCTCTCACACACACACACACACACACACACACACACACGCGCGCACATTTAGGATGGCAGCCATCCCAGACACAATTCCAGTGCCATGCAGGGCCACACAGGAGTCCAATTACCCAAGGTTCTCTTGTCTCCTGGCTGGCATGTAGTCAACGAGCCCTCAGAATGAACACACACACACACACACACACACACACACACAGGCGATGAAGAAGTTGCATTAGCATGAGAATACATGAATGAGGAACGGCAGGAGAGCAGGGTAGCAATTAATGTTTCATCTCTAATATCCGTTCAAAGACTATCGTACAGTCTTTACAGGAAGTAACCAGCTAAAAAAAAAAAACAGACTCATCTTCACAGTTCTGCTCGTGCGTTTGTGGATGGTTGAGAGTGACACGGCATGGTCCGGTGCTCATGAAACATTTTCAACATGGCGCCGTCCACTGCTGACAGAGCAAACACTGGCGAAAGTGGAAATACAAAGACATCTGTAGGACAAAGCGAAAGCAGTCAAACTTTCCTCACGTCGTTCTACACACTGTGAGAACAAGAAGAAAAACATGTTCGAGTGAGGGATCTTTAAATATTATTGATGATCCTTTACAAAAGTGTATTACAAGAATATTATCATTTCAATCAGGTTACAACATGTATTACATGTGTGGTACATTGTGTCTGATATGATGTGTTTAATATCAATTTGAATATTTTATTGGTGATTTTTTTTCACATTTGCATACCACATATTGGTATATAGATTGATATAAGAAAATATTCTTATTACAGTTTTTTCACACAATCAACTTTACAAACACACTGCTGAGCACAGCAGTTCATTTTACCCTGACACATAAACAACAAATCAACCATGATGCATATTTTTATGGCCCTTTGAAGTAGTAAATCACTTTGTCATCTCTAGTTTTCTTTATTTTTATTGTGTATATGTTGTTTTTTAAATGTTTATTATGTTCAGAATGTGTATATTGTGATTTGTACCTCTCTATAGAATAAACTACAGTGTACAGGAATGATTCATAAAAATGCAGCAGGCTATGTTTCAATGGGCTTTATTTTTGACAGTTTTTAATGTTTTTTGGTGGGGGGCTGGTTGAATATATGATAGGATATGAATACATGTTTGTAAAGCATTTGTAAAATGGGCTGCAGATCCAGACTTCTGTTGTTGTCTGAATGAGGAAGGTATTCAGTCATTGAATGCTTTTTGTGTGAGAAAAATGCAAATGACATCACAGTTTGGTCCATAATTGTTGCTGTTGTGTTGACTGTGTGAAGAGCTTTGAGGATATGTTCTTACTCAGTATTGAACCATGTAATCAATCATAAAAGACTTTCAACCACATGAAACAGCCCTTATGAGTTCACACACTTACCCTCCTATCTAATCTTATCAACATTCCCAGATTTCAGAAACAGTTTTAAAAACTTGTAACTCCTTGTTTATGCTGCATATGAACAATCAATAGAATCTCAGTGAAACGCTTTCTGTGTGTTTGCAATTTTTGTGTGTTTGTTACTAGTTATGCTTTCCGGTGCACGGGGCATTCAATAACACCGTGACTGTATCGATCTCTTAAGGAGCAATTTAGCAGAGGCATTATTAAACGCACAAAAGCACAAAATGAGCAATAACACACAGTGTATTGCTTCTGGACAGCTAATATCTATCATTTTGCCCATAGGTCTATTACTGTATATGTGGTGTGTTGGTCAAGTGGTATAAAAATATCATAGAGATATTTCATTCTTGCTCGCTCCTGCTCCTCGGTCTGTACTCATTGTATTAGTTGCAATACATAGGTTATTGTTCTATCTTTCTGTCTGGTCCCTTGTGTGTGTGTGTGCGTGTGTGTGTGTGTGTGTGTGTGTGTGTGTGTGTGTGCGTGTGTGTGTGCGTGTCCAAGTGTCACTGTGAGGTGACCAAAGGGATATATGAGATGTGTTGTTTGCATGCAAGTGTCTGTGTATAATTTGTGAGTATATGTATTTGTACTATGTCAGATAACTTGTGTGTGTGTGTATTTGTGTGTGTGTGTGTGTGTTTATCTGCATGAGACAAAGTTGAAGGGCATTCCAATCAGTGCTGTCAGCTAATGTCATCCCTGCTTTCCTGGCAGTCAGAGGGCGAGACGGGTCAGCAAAGAAGGGGATGGTAGCAGCTGAGACTGTGACAGCCACTGCAATGTGTATGTGTGTGTGTGTGTCATTGTGTATATTCTACCATAAAAAGTTCTCAGAACATAACCGCTGATGGTTATGTTTAGCATCATATCCAGATTAAATCTAAATTTGGATTTTGACATTGGTGTGGACATAAAAGTGGTCCTCAGGAGCCTCCCTGGAAGCTGAGGCTTCTTGCATTTATGATAAACGTCTGATGTCATCTAGAGCCTTTATTTATTTATAGATATTGTAGCCAACACACTCAGAAAGGGATTTTTTTTTCTGTCAATATGTTCCTGAGACAATAATTACACAATTTTGATTATTAAAAAACCAACAACATTACAGTTTAGATTCTGTACTTCATGATAGAACATCTAAACAAGCAAATGTTCATAACTGAAAAAACAACGATTGACATTAACTTAACTCCAGCCATAGTGCAATTGTAAATATCTCTAATATATCAACATTATAGTACATAAACTGTACATAATGTAGGGGAGCCCCTACAGGCATAACTTGGTATTGCAGTCCACATAACCAATAACCATTAATCATATGAATGTTACCTGTTAACTGTCACCTTTTCAAACCAATGATCTGTAAATTTGTATTTACATCTAAACATAAACAACTACAACAACAACAATAATAATAATAATAATGATAATAATAATAATAAAAACACTGTTAACTATATATACTATACTACAACTATAACCATACTAAATACAAATAGCTCAGTGATGAGACTGGCAGCCTGACAAGGGTTTCAACTTGATCAAACAGGACTCTTACTTAAACTGCCATTCCTCTCATGATATTAACCACTTCAGTATTAGATTTGAAAGTGTTTTTGGACGGAAACATGGGTAGTTGGACTTTTAGATTCTCCCTGTTTAGGTCCGGGTACTGATCAATGATGACATTCACTTCACCAGTCAGCTTCTGCAAAATATCTAGATCTGCTTGGTTGAACCTCTCCTTAAACTGAACATCTACACAATCTAGCAGTTTGTAGAACTCTGTTCTGTAATGCTCCTCAGGTGACTTTGGAGTGTGCTGGCTCTTTGGTGAGGAGTCTGAATGGGCTCAATCCCAAATGAGTCAACCATTGGCACCGCTTTGTCAAAAACCTCCTGAAAGCTTTCCTTATTCCTTTTGCCTTGTAGAGTGAATCGGACATACTCTATTGCACTTCTCATTCCTGCAGTAGTTTCAGTCTTTTTTTGCAGGGACTTGTTCAGACACTCCAGCTTCTCAATCACTTCTAATGCCAAAAGAGGTCCAAGCACAGTTTTACCCTTTTCGAACCTCTCTGGCAGTCCATTTGCCCTCACACCTGTGTTAGATCCATTTGATGCCATCTCCTCCAAGCTAGATGAAACACTTTCATTCTGAGACAGCACTGCTCTGATAGCTTTTCCTTGCACTGTGCACCTGGTTGGGCACAGTGGTCTGAATGATGTCAACAGTCCTTCTGAACCTGCTGCTACTGCTGGCCTTGAATTTTCCAGACTGTTTGCTTAATGTCCCTAGCTCAAGGACCCACTGCAAGGCATCACATATCAAAGGACTGGCTTGGCATGCAGACTGTGTGATCAAGTTAAGACAGTGTGTCCCACAATGCACACACAAAGCCAGTGGCTGTTGTCTCTTCAGTTCTGCTTGTGCTACTGAATGTCTGCCTGACACATTGGCAGCACCATCATATGTCTGACCCTTTAAACTAAACATGGGAATATTTAGCCTCAAGAGGACATCCAATGGTACTCTAGCAATCTCCTCTCCAGTAGTCCCCAAGACCTCATTCAAACCAACAAAAACCTCATGTGGTACCAGGTCATGGTCCACATATCTAAAACATAAAGACTCTATTCCTGAGACATCTTGTATGTCATCGATAATGACTGAGTACTGCAGAACTGTTAAAGAGACTGGATGGATATTGCAATACTTCTGACATTACAATTTCCTAATAATTGCAAAATCTCATTTTGCACTGGAGGAGATGTATAGTCATGACGACAGAACAGCCAACTAGAGGAACAGGCATCATCCTTGGCTTTGAATTCAAAAGCTGAAATTCCCATCTTGTGTGTCACATGGTCTGGCATCTTCGTCTTGTTTTGTCCAGGCACTTGAGAGTTGTGAATCTCCTGGGGTTGCCTTTTTGAGCACTAACTGTGACCACATGATGGTGGGATTTACTATTCTGGTGGTGTTCAAAGCTAACAAGAGCATTCTTCCAGTTATGTATCCTTTGAGGAGAATGCAGGGTCTGCCTTTGTAGACAGTGTACTTTTCTTTATAGTGTATGTTTTCACACAGAACAGAGAATTCCCTAAACTGTGGGGCTATAGTAAAGCCATAGATACTGCTTTCACCAAACGTCTTGAAAATGGAAGAACCTATTTGACAGCTTTTGAACTGCAATGTATTTGGGGGTAAGGTTGGTTTGGCTTGACTTCAATGTCGAGAAAAACTCCAGTTCTACACTGGTCTTCACTGTCATCACTCTCACTGCTACTCTCCTTAGAAATACACCACAGTATACAATTAGCCATTCTGTATCAACTACTGCATGTGAAAACACATCTACACACTGATGAGGCTAGTCACCTCTTATTTTATATATTTTATATACAGAGTGTAGTATTCATGTCCAGGATTTTAAAACCATGTATTATTGAGTACTTAATAGACCTCTTAATTTATTAGTGCTAACCTTAATGTAATACAAAATAAATAGGCTATCTACATTTACTCTTATATTCACGTTGTTACAAGCCTTGGCCTCACCTCCTCCTACTCTGTCTGAACTACTACCTAGAAGGATTGTTTCTGTCACCTGATAAAATAACATATTGATACATGCCATATGAAGAGTGAGACAACATGTGCCTATTCAAAGCTCTCATTTCAAACACACAGGCTACTCAGGCATAACGGACACCCAATCTGTGACAACTTACTGTTGCAGATGCTCACTGGTAGTACTACTAAATAAACAAACTGTCATAGTGAAACACATTAACTGTTACTATGAGGATGTTGTCTTCCTCAGTTTTGGCGCTTCTTACAACCAGTTGTAGCTACAGTATCTCACATGTAAGCAAGAAACAGAAAAGCCAGTCCTATTAGCAATATTGGGTTAGGGAGGTGGGACTCATAGTAGAGAATGAGATCTGTTAGCCATTTGTGTACCAAGTACATTTACTAGACACTGGCGGACAACACTGGATATATTTTGATTTTTTAATTAAAATTATTGCCAGCCAATTCAGTAGCCACTGGATATTGGTGGGGACATATCCCTACTGTCCCTACCAGACTCTATGACCTTGTTCTATGGCTGGTTAACATTATTTTTACTGCTCCACCGTAGTTTTGCTTCATCTCAAGCAGAAATTTAAAAAAAAATATCTATTTTCTGGCACCTAGAGCTTTGTGGTTTGATAATTAACTTGTGTCTATTTTTCTCCAACTTCTTTTATCAGAGAAATTCTTGCTCTGACAGGTTGATCTCCTAATTTTGTTTTGACGTCTTGCTACCTGAACGCCCGCGATTAATCATGCATGCAAGTGAGTTCAAACGAGTGGTCTCAACAGTCTTCTCTGCTGCCTGGCAAGAAAACAAATATAAAAAAAACAATATGGTAATTCCTTGTATTTCCATATAGGAAAGTGGTCAAGCCAAGAGAGCACCTTCAGAGAATAAAGATAAAAGATGAAACAGACCTGCATGTCTAAAACTTCTTATCAGGATTGTTTTGCAAACTTCAACACAAAACCTCTGTTCTTGGTGTACAAAATGTGTACATGTTCGCACGCCTTACTGACGTTAAACAAATTCATAAACGAAGGGTGATGCAAATCAAACAGTGAAACCAAAAATATTAGTCCTAAATATCATGGGGATGTTGCCTTGGTGTTGCATAAGGCAACATCAAAAAGTTTCTGCCTAGTAGGGTTGAATTTGGTTAAAAAGTTTATCACCGTGACATGATGACAAAATTGTGCAACACCAGCTTGATCCTCTTATGTGTGGACCCCGGAGGCAGCTGTACGCAGTATAATACTCCCATTTTAAGAGGACAAGTCTACTTTAAATGTCAAGAAGTTACCTGAGTGATGCGATTGTGTGATTGTGTGATTGTGCAAGTGTGGTTGCGTAGGTAGAATATTAAAAATTTCTGCCAGGAAAAGTGAATACTGTTGTAAATCAACATGTTCTTAATTCTCAACTCAATCAAATGAAAGTCGGGCATGCACACATACACACTCTCTTGCGCGCACACGCAGCGTAATCAAACACTCAAACATCCATGTAATCATCTCTTTCCACATCCGTCTCTGATTACACCCAGGGGATGGAAATCTGTGTATGTGTTGGCAAAGTTTCTGTTACTTGACACTCTCACAAACACACACACACACGCAGATACGTACATACCATTCAACACAATCTTTTACACAAAAGCTCTCTCATGCACCGAGACACACACACACACACACACACATATATGGCACTGCTAGAAGCAGCTGACAGGCCCCAGTTATCAGCCAAGGCAGGGCGCGCTAGATAAGGAAGCCGCAAGGCATCATAAACACCAATACACAAAGAGAGAGAGAGCAGAGGGAGGGATGAATCAGAGATGAAAGAGGGAAGAGGAAAAAATTCAACACTCCTGTCAGAGATAATAAAATTCTCAGATGAAGAGCTACAGTGTAGAGAGGGAGAATTAGAGATGCATAGGAGAGGGGGGGGGGAGTTAAAGATGGGGGAGCAAGGTGAAGGAGAAATGACAAGTGAGACACTAGGGGTAAGAGAGAGAGAAAGAGAGAAGAAGAGGGGGAAAGAAAAGGAGGAGGGAGAAGATAAGAAGAGAAAAATTTAAATCAGGTAATACTGCAGAAAGATTAAGAGGTTGAAACGAGTAAAGAAAAGGGATTCAGAGGAATGGGTGATATCATTTTCTGAGAAAGAGTGATGCTTACAATGAAGTGATAATAACAATGGAAAATTCACCTCAGTAACCTCCAAGGTTCGACTCTGGTTTCTAGTTTCACACACACACACACACACACACACACACACACACACACACACACACACACACACACCTCCACTGCATACGCACCCTTCGCTAATAGAGCCTGCTCCTGCTTTGTCTCCCAAGACGTCAGGCGGTCTGCTGTTTTCCCTACATCAGCAACTTCTGATCTAATCCCACTAACTCAGGAAGAATAAGAGTTGGCATTGGTTGTGAAGGAGGAAATCGAGGGAACTGAAAAGGCACACACAGACGGATAGATGTGTGAGACCACACACGCACACGCCAATAACCATAGAAGTGTCAGATTTTATTTTACAACAATGATTTGTAACGTGTCATCCTGCCGATAAAGGTGGAATATTTCCAACAGGTCCTCACTTATCCTCCAAATAATGTCTTTTCAGGTTAAATTGACTGCACAGCAGACCAAGAGAGTAAATCTCAGGATATTCACATCGAGGTTTATTGCAACAATATGCATTTTGGCAGTGTGGCTCTGTTCATTCAATGCCCTAGAACTAAACTGAGCAAACTGTCTCACAGTACCCACCCAACACTACGTTTGATAATTACGAACACATTAAAAAGAAAGATTCAACATCACAAACAACTGTAATGCCAATACAGGAGGAGGCTGGGGAGGTGGAGGTAGTTACATTTCTGAAGCAGCAAGAGCAGTTTATATAGACCACCTACTGCAAAAGGCAGGTCACAGACATTCATGATTGGAGGGTTTATGGAACATGTGACTATAAAGTGACTTCCATGCCTGCTTGAACTACAGCGAGGCTCCATGAAATAGGAGAGCTGGGTTCAAATTTACCATATATTTTTAACTCAACAAAAACAGAAAAAGACAAAAAAGTTGTGGTTTCTGTAGGATATAGATGTTATAGACTCTCTTATATCTGCCTATATCAGACAAAAGGAGCAGAAAAACAATGTCGGCTTGCCTGTGAATAAGCTGTAGAGACGCTATGACAGCAGTGTCTGTCTGCACTGATACTGTAGGCATCCGCTGGAAGAACTGCCAATGTGTTTTATAACTACCTTTCTCTCCTTGAGTTCACTTATTAACCAGAATTTGCCTCATAAACCAGAGACAGAGTAAGATGGGTCAGACTGATGTGCCCATAAAGGAAAAGGCTAAAGTTAGACAAAGTGGGAAATACGTAAAGGTGAGAGAAAAGACGGCCATCTATTTAGCTTTAGCGAAATCAACACCTTTCTTCACTCAGCCTAATTTCAAGGCTGGCTGCCCTAAAATGGCCCAATTTTCTCCTGGAGAGGGCACAGAAATATCAGGTGTACTGACATCAGTTTGAGCTTGGCTTTGACAGCCTGTCGTTGTTTAAGTCATTAGGAGGAGGAGACGCCGACAACATCATTGAACAAAAATGTTTCGGGTTCTCGTGTTAACTCATAACAACTCCAAGGACGCCGAGCACGTAGGCACCAAACCCAATTATGCTTGACTTAACTCACATCAGCTGAACTCTCTTCTCAATGAAAGCAGAGATAACAAGGGCTCTGATATAACTAACAAGCACTGTCAAGCTTGCTAGAGTAAAATATGGATAATAAGAGGTTTCTGACCCCATTTTTAGCAGTGCTTGGCACAGACGTGATAAATTGGTGTCTCTGGTTTTGTCATTTAACTTACTTTAGGTTCTTCAGATAATATTAAGTGCTCTAATGGCTAGATAAAGAACAGGAAGTTGACACTGACCTAGTATACAGATAAAACTGTGCTCATAATGAATCAATGATAGAAGTCAAAATAAAATGAAAAGAAAGGAAAATTGTATGAACTGTATGTGATCTTCCACCAACTGTTGCAACTAACTATTAGACATATCTATTGATATTTTCTGTTGATGCATGACTGCATCCTTTTCCAACATCAAAATTGATGACTATGTGCTCACTCTGCTGGTGATGCACGCTAATTAATCAGTAGCGGTCACGCACCCCTTCTGAGAACCAATTAAGAACCATTATATGGTTCATAATCTTTCAAGCCAGGGCTTGTTATTTCTAATTTAAGGCGGCTGTGGCTCAGGGAGGCTGTGGTTCAGGGAGGCTGTGGTTCAGGAGGTAGAGGAGGTAGTCATCCACTAATCGGAAGATTGGTGGTTCCATTTCCAGCTCCTCCAGTCCACATGTTGAAGTGTCCTTGGGCAAGATACTGAACCCCAAATTGCTCCTGATGACTGTGTGTGAATGACTATTAGATTAGATCTCCTGATGAGCAGGTTGGCACCTTCCATGACAGCCTCTGCCATCAGCGTATGAATGTGTGTGTGAACGGGTGAATGTAAAAGAGCTTTGAGTGGTCAGAGGACTAGAGAGGCTCTATATAAAGGAAGTCCTGTTATCATTTACAGCCTCACTCTACAGTATCTATGACATTTTATGGGATCTCCCACTAAGTTAACCCACCTTTCATGCAGTTAGTTGCAAACTAACCGTTACAAACTAGTAGCCTTGAGTGCAGGATGGTGGTGGGAAGAAGCTGTCCTGCTAGTTAAACAAACTCAAACTAACGTGTTATTTGTTCAAAATACTTAGTGCAGGATTCAAATGAACAGGGTTTTGTTCAGTCGGAGGGCCTCCACTACATCACCTGAATGACAGGTTAATGTTACGAATCAGCAGCCTCACCTACAGTATATCCACAAATCTTCCATGTATGGTGTTTAATCCAAAATGCAGCCACGTATCATTTCTCAGATAGTTTGGTGTCATAATCATCTGTTAAGCAACGCTCGCTTTTTATCTTTGTGTTAGCCAAGAGATCAACAATAGCCTCGTTTACTGAGGGCAAGAAAGCTGGAACTCGTCAGATAGAACTATGTCAACATTTAAAGTGAGTGATCACAGAGAAAGTCGTCTTTAACTTTACTGCCACACGACCCCCATCCCCCCCCCCCCCCATCCCGTCTGTGACTGCAGAGCTTCTGATTGATCAGCCTTTGTTGGGTCTCCTCTTGTTCTCTGTGATCACCTGTACTGTGTTTTTTTATACAGATGAACTCACAATATAGTTGTTGTCATTTACATCTTTTCATGTTTGAAATGTGATTTAATCTTGGCTCCTGAATACTACTCATTAGAAGCAGTCATTCTTAAGGTGATGAAACATCATTTTAGAATTGCGACGTTGTCTGACAAAAACAACATAAATACAGGATGATGACAACAGCTGCACAGAGACAGTTAGAGGCAACCGAAAGCTCTTCTTGCCCTTTGCTGGGCAGCTTATGTCATCATTTTGCAAAAACTCAGTTTTCCCCATTCACAATGAAACACAGAGCCAGCGTTTTAAGATGTACACACTGTAAAAGGTCTACTCTGGGGGGAGAAAGATGCCTTTTTAGTACGGACGGAGGACTGAAACACAGAGAAAAAGATTTGGAAATTTAACTGGCTCAGTGTTGACGTACTCTAATACTACTGCTACACTTTATTTCAAACAGATCATTAGAGATGATATATTTAATTATCCCTACAGTAGTTTAAATTTTAGATTAAAAGATCACACCCCTGGGTTGACTTATGATGATTTCTAAAATTCTCCAGACCTGTGTGGTGTAAAGCCAGATGTGTTACTACAGGAGATTACACTTCCTCCACCTTCTCTTTTCTGTCCTTTTCCTTATTTCCTTTTCTGTCTCCCTTAGGCGACTTCTCATGAGAAATAAAGCTTGGTGAGGGGAAGGGGGGGTTGATGAAGGGCTGATAATGTCGGTTTTACTGGAGCTCGGCTCAATGTGTCCCCAGGCCTTGGAGCCTATTCAGCACTAGAACTCTCCTCCACTGCTTCCATTCCCCAGTAAGAGGAGATTGGAAAGCCCTCAGTGCTGGGGTCTGGGATGACAAAATGCACACACACACACACACACACACACACACACACACATTTCCTTACTGTACCTGTCTGTCCAGCATTACTTTTTCTTTCACTATGTTCAGCCAGAGCCAACTGTTTTGGCCCTGCAGCTGGTGGTGGCCGACCCCTCTTAGCCTTTCCACACATACTCAGACAACTGCGGCCGTATAAAGACCGAGACAGAAACAGCCTTACCTCTCCACACTGCACAATCGCACCTCTCTCTCTCTCTCTCTATCTCTCTTGGTCAGTCGTTGTTTTGTTTGTGCACACTAGACAAAATGACTTCATGGGGCAATATGGCTAATGGGAAAATGTGACTCTGCCCAGAGACAAAATAAAAGATTAAGCACTATAGCTTAAGACTGATGTTTGGGTTTGGTGATATTAACAAATCAAATATTGTTTTATGTAAGACATTATGCAGATGACATCAGTGATGTGGATGTGAAGACTAATCAAAACAGAGACAAGTTCAGAGAATTTTGTCACTTAACTGTTTTGAGCATTTAGGTAAAATAACAACATCATATCACTGTATCACTGATGATGTCTGGTCTCATATTACAATATTCACATCATTGCAGCATACACCGATCAGCCATAACATGAAAACAACCTGCCTAATATTGTGTAGGTCCCCCTCGTGCCACCTAGACAGCTCTGACCCGCTGATGCGTGGACTCAAAAGGACCTTTGAAGGTGTCATCTGGTCTCTGGCACGGAGACGTAAGCAGCAGATCCTTTAAGTCCTGTAAGTTGTGAGGTGGGGCTTCCATGGATCGGACTTGTTTTTCCAGCACATCCCACAGATGCTCGATCAGATTGAGATCTGGGGAATTTGGAGGTCAAAGCAACACGTTGAACTCTTTGTCATGTTCCTAAAACCAGGATGAAAGAGGCCACTGTCATCAGGGAATACCTTTGTCATGAAGGGGTGTATTTGGTCTGCAACAATGTTTAGGAAGGTGGTACGTGTCAGAGTAACATCCACATGAATGCTAGGATCCTCTGCCAGCTTGCCTTCTTTCCATAGTGCATCCTGGTGCCATCTCTTCCCCAGGTAAATGATGCACATGCACCTGGCCATCCACATGACGACCAGGCCACCTTCTTCCATTGCTCCATGGTGGTGGGCAGTGGTCAGCATGGGCTTTATGCACTGTGTGTTCTGACACCTGTCTATCAGCCATTTGTACTACAGTAGCTCTTCTGAGGGATCGGACCAGATGGGCTAGCCTTCGCTTCTCATGTGCATCAATGAGCCTTGGGGCGCCCATGACTCGCAGGTTCACTGGTTGTCCTTCATTGGGCCACTTTTGCTAGGTACCGACCACTGCACACTTGGAAGACCCCACAAGACCTACCGTTTTGGAGATGCTCTGACCCATCATCTAGCCATCACAGTTTGGCTGTTGTCAAAGTCACTCAGATCTTTACGCTTGCCCATTTTTCTTGCTTCCAACTCATCAACTTCAAGAACTGACTGTTCAATTGCTGCCTAATATATCCCAACCCTTGACAGGTGCCATTTAAACAAGATAATCAATGTTATTCGCTTTGCCTGTCAGTGGTTTTAATGTTTTGGCTGATTGGTGTATAACCCAGTAATAAAAATGTCCTGATGTTATACGGTACAAAAAAGATCTACCAGCACACAGACACACCCATGCAACTACACCATGGATAGTGATAAATCAGCTAAAGAAACACGAGCATCAACTTGTCCTATTTGTATTTCCGAGTCCCAGTTGTGTAACACAGACCAATTAGAGGCAATATCATGCCGAGATGTGAGTCAAACAGCAGTAACAAAAGACAAAAGTCACCCATGGGCTACAACTGTTTTTCCCCTCAGTTCTTCAAATCTGAGACAAGAGATAAGGGAAGTCATTACCAACCGTGTGCTCTACTGTAGTGTGTGTGTGTGTGTCTGTAAAGGGTTGGAAGCATGGGTTAGGGCTGATGAAACGCTATAAAAATCTGTGAAGTTGTTAACAAGCACATTGATTTGAGCTTAGAGGGGAACAACTGGAGAGAGAAAGAGAAAGAAACAGAAGGACAAAGATGGAGGGGGGCCACACCAACAGAGATAGAAGGAGGAGGAAAGGTGAGGAGACATAAGAGGAGAGGAGAGGAGAGGAGAGGAGAGGAGAAGAGAGGAGGGGAGAGGAGAGGAGAGGAGAGGAGAGGAGAGGAGGGGAGAGGAAGGGAGGGGAGAGGAGAGGAGAGGAGGGGAGGGGAGGGGAGAAGAGAGGAGAGGAGAGGAGAGGAGAGGAGAGGAGAGGAGAGGAGAGGAGAGGAGAGGAGGAGAGGGGAGGAGAGGAGAGGAGAGGAGAGGAGAGGAGAGGAGGAGAGGAGAGGAGGGGAGAGGAGAGGAGAGGAGAGGAGAGGAAAGGAGAGGAGAAGAGAGGAGTTTGCTAGTGGTTTATTTCCGCTAACTCAGACACTTAAAGTAGACGGAATGATGCAGACTGAGCATACTTCTCATTTGCAAACTCTAGTTTTTAACAAAGAAACAAGCTGACACTCTTTCTCACATACCCAACACACACATGCACACACAAACATCTCCCCAAACTGATTAATGCTACAGTTTCCCTTGAGGTAAGAGCTACCTCACAACTCTCTTTAGGAGTTTCATAAACCTCAGCAGGTTCTCTTGAATAAAGACATCAGATGCATCTTCCTGTCATAACTCAAAGTATGGATATTTTTAATGGGAGATGCTTCCCTGCCGCACTTACAGCCAAGTGTATAATAATGTTTTGAGTCAGCTGCTTTACAAGTTGTTTCCCCCCCTAAACCTGCATAGTTGTTCACTTACACAACAAAGTCAGAAGGAACAAAAAAGTGTTAAAGTTATGAAATGAAAAAGGAGGAAGCAGCGATGGAAGGAAAGCGAGAGCAGCCTAATTGCCAAGAAGAGGCAAGGAAAGCAAGATTGAGGTTTCAAACAGGATATTCATAGTTGTGCATGTGTCCTTTGTGTGTGTGTGTGTGTGTGTGCGTGCGTGCGCTTATCTGCTCGGGGCAGGTATAATAAGGCGTCTCGTAGCCAGCCTGTGAAAGAGAAGGAGGTGAACTGAGGTCACTGACTCTGGTCTTTCTACTGGCTTCACTTTAATGAGGGAGTCAGGTTGATGGGGGGTGACGGAGGGAGAAGAGACATAGAGAGACAGAGAAGGAGGATTTATGAGGCACGGAGACTTTGAGTTTTCATGGAATTTACAGCAAAACAAAACAGGAGAAGATGTAGTAAACACCTTAAAAAAATGCCCACATGCATGTATTCTGCATATTGCATGAGTACTGGGAGGAAATACATGTTTTCCTAGCTGAAGGTGTGTAGTAAAGCATCGCTACAGACACCTCTAGACTATAACATCTTTGATCTGGCACTTTCAGACTCTCCCAGTTTGCCACACAAATCATTTAACAAACACGTCCGGTCCACTGAGGTTGAGAAACAGATGAAAGCGAAGGATAAGAAACTGGCCGACAAAAGCAACAGGAAACGCTGTTAGAAAATAGAAAAGGGAAGGCAGGAAGATTCAAAGGAAGTGAAGTAGGTGGTGGTCAACTAGAGCAGACGCAAGTGTCCGCAACTGAGAGAAGCTGAAGACTGATCCAATTCTATAAGGTATTATGTAATCACAGATAGCTCTTTTTGTATTAATCTCTTGGGTTATGCAAGCCATCCATCTCTGGACCAAAGCGCTAGACTTAGAGCAATGAGCTTATGATCCACATCCATGCACACACATGGATTCACATATGAAATCTTTCTCTTCCTATAAAACATCAAGACAGGAGACAGAATTATACACAGACTAATTGGTAGATCAAGCACATTAACATACACACAATGTCTCCATTGACCTGGCTGGAGGCCCAAAGGTAACACTTACTATTATCCTCCTCGCACCGAGACACCAGAGGCTCTACAGGCTTTTAATATTGATGACATGTCCAAGTGATAAAAAAAAAGTCAAACTTCCCTTGGTACACAGGACTGATTTGTCTGGAGACTAATAGCCCTATTGTGACATGTATATGGAGTAGGAAAGAAGAGGGAAAAGCAACAACAACAAAAAAACAGAACCCCCAAACCCCCTCCAAAAAACCATCATATGTCAGCGTGGAGGTACAGTGTCAACAGTAAAGCTTAATCATTACAACAGAAAAAACAGATGCCTGTTTACCTGCTTATCCTTATTTTGAAAGAGCTTAAACTAACGAGAGGATTTAACTCTGGGAAAGACAGACTGATACTGATTAAGATTCCTCTTGTTATGTGACCGGTTGACTTTGGCAGCTTGACCGTCAGAAGGAGAAGGTTAGCATGCAATGCTACAGCGGAAGGACAAAAAAATGACTTAAACTCACAGGGAATGTAGCTGACAGTGTATAATCAGAGTATATCAAGAAGCTCCCCTCTGATATGACATTAGGGTCAAAATGAAACTTGGAAGGGTCCGATAAAGGCGCAGAAAAAAAATCACCCAACTCCTGCCCTCAAATGTAGATTTTATGCAGCTTTGCTCTCTTATCACCGAGGCAGCATGTTAATTTCAGGTGTAAATGAGGTCATAGAGTTTAAGACGATGTAACTGTAATGAAAAAGTAAGTTCAAACTGGCATAAGCATGATCAGTGCAAAATACCGGTCTGATATTATATTGTGACTATTATGCAACGTGTACTGACGCTTTACTAATGATAGATAGATAGATAGATAGATAGATAGATAGATAGATAGATAGATAGATAGATAGATAGACATGAAAGCAGCTAATTTTCTTTTTTAACAGGAATAGACAACAACGCTCCGATAGGACAAATAGGACAGATAGGATGTAAGAAAAAAAACACACACAAATATTAAGAGTCTGAGACCTTAGCTTCAGTACTAGACTAAATGATGTCAACATCTATATTTCAAAAGAATACCAGAACTAAAAACTTCTCATACTGTACACCTGAGAGCAAATTTAGAAAGACTGCCGTAGGCCTGCTGTCAAACTGTCCAATTTCTCAGGGACAAAAGAGACTCAAGGCTTTTTTTGGTTGCCTACTTCTGCTGTCTCCTTTACTATAGTGGAGATGTTGATTGGCTGTTACTCTGTGTCTTTCCACCTCCAACCCCAACTAGTCCAATGTCTGATCTCCATGGCAACTGAAACATTACCTGCAGGGTTGATTAGACTGTGAAACTTGACACCTCAAGTTGGAAGAGGAAGAGATAGAGAAGCGGCACAAGAGAGTGAAAGAGCGAGTCACAGAGATCATGAGACTGGACAGACTTTGTGACATTGGTTTTTACGAATAAAACTTGACTGCTGACTGCTGATGTGAATGTGAAACTGTTGACTACTGATGACTATAATAAACCTCACGTTGGACCCTGTAGTCAACCTTCAATTAAGTCTTACCTATTATTATCTTTTGAAGCCACCACACTGAAGCATAACACACAATGTGCCAGAAAAACAGCAATTTTTATCACATCTGCTCCCTGAAACAGCACATTGGAGCTACTGCACTCTCTGCACACAGCAGAACCGTCCATTTCTTCTTCTCCTGTGCCAGATTCTTTAATCATTCAGTATTACTGTGCTTTCTATATTTGTGACTTTACCACAGTGACAGGAAAAGGCACAAAAGGTGCTGACCATCCACCTTCACATTGACTGCAGCAGCTCTCTGGAAGCAGGTGGTGGGTAATGTAGAGCAGGCAGAGCTCCGTCTATTCTCACACTCACACTAATACATCTCAGGTGCCTTGCCAATCTAATTCGCACAGAATTCAGCTTCATTTCCATCAAGCTACTCGGTTAGCCCACGTTAAGTGCACACTCAGCAGAGATGCAAAAATCTGTATTGAATGAACTCAGGGTTTGTGTGCTGTTGTGTATTTGGCTTCGTGCATTAATGAAGGACAGTCCTAGATTCAAAACAAAGTGATGGCATTAACTGGTGAGCCTTCAAAAAAAAAAACCCCATTATCTGCATATTTGAATAACAAGAGTCCACGCCCCAACTTCACAGATGCCAACTCAACACTTTCCCCCCTTACAGGCTTCTCCATACACATTTTCTCTTCAATCCATCTGCCCCCACAGTGACAGCCTCGGGGCTGAGGTACATCTTTGCTCTGTCACAGGAAAGGGAGATGATGAGTGAATGATTCTTTGTGTTATTATAACCTGCAGGCCGCATAACAACACCGCAACCCGCATTACTTTAGAGATAACTATTGGATACAAGATGGAAGAAGAGCAGCACGAAACAGGAACTAAAAGAGCTTTCAGTTCAGTTCATTTCAATCATCAACAAGCTCATGTGTTGTACGGGTTACACTGATGAAAGCCAAAAGACAAAACGTGTTGGTCTCAAAATAAAGTCATTCTTTGTTCTACTAGTTTATCTTTCACTCTCAGTGTTGACTATGAGCCATCCTCTATGTGCTCTGTTCATGCATCTCCAGTAAATAATGTCCAGCTAGTTGATTTCAGTTCTGACTGGAGACCACAGACCAGGGTACAAGTTATATACAGTAACACAACTTGGACCCTAATCATCCCCTCAGTGGCCAATTACAGCCACACACACTCTTCTTCTTCCTCAGCCAATCATAACCCTCAGTGGTCATGAGAACAATGTATCACAGACTATGTGATACACACACACACACACACACACACAAACCACTGTGGAGTTGAACTGAGGAGGTGGATGGACACGAGGCACTTTTTGGTTCAGTTTTGTTCTAATGCTGGTCAGTGTTGCCCAAAGGAAAGCAAAGCTGTTTCCAAATCTGTGTTTGGACTCAACTTCCACAAAGCAGACTCTCTGGGGGCAATTGTTGTCTGTCTGCCTGATTTTTACATTTGTCTCAGTCTGGCTGCCTGCCCAGATCATCTCACCATTTGTTTGTATTTATATCTGTGTGTCTGGCTACATGTTTGTCTGCTTTTGTCCATCTATCCACCTGTATTTTTGCATATAATTGGGGACACGAGGAACAAAGAGGGAAATACGGTACATCTACAGAAGTGGACAATATTGGGAGAGACAGAGGAGAAAAAAATAGAACTATAATGTAAAAGTTTGCACCTCAAATGTTTGAACAAAAGACTGTATATCTTCCCTACTATTACACCAGCAGACGTCCATTTGTGATCAGATCAGACACATGTTAATGCCAGGTGTAAACAGGCTTAATGATTAATGACTACTCTAACTTACTACTACAATGAAACAACATCTACATACAAATCATCTGGAAATATTGTATGAAATTACATTTTATGTGTTTGTTGATTTGCACCGGGGGATATTTTGTGTGAAATGTTGTTGATCGTTAACTGTTGAAGGTGTTATAGGATGTAGGATGCAAGGTCAATCATTATGGCTTCCACTTTTCTGTTTACTGACAACAGATGAATGTGAATGTGTTTGCATGACATGACGTGAATGTATACGAAGTCAATCTTTTGATAAAACAAAGAAGCTAAATAAAAATGAAGTTAATTAGTTGATTCTTTCACTGATGATGTTTATACTCCCTGTGTGTTTCACCATGTCATAAGACAGAAAAACAATCCTCTATGCTATTAAATCACAAATGAGTCAGCTGTGAAGCAAGGCAGGAAGTGTGGTGGATAACATGTTGGCATCAGGTCCAACCTTAGCTGTAAGACTTTCTAAAAATGATGATGAGCCAGTTTTGTGGGGAAAATAAGAGACATATGAAAGGAGAACACAGTGGTTTTATAGTTCAGCTATGTGATAGCCAAACTGCATTATCACCTTGCTTCAACCTTAGCTCTCATTTTTTTTTGTCTTACTGAAGGCAGGGACCGAGGGAAATGAAAGGTGTGAGAACAAAAAAAGTGACACATCAACAAAAAAAAACGACTGGACGGGCTGCATAACCCTCCTCTGTTCTGTTCCTCTTTCCTGCAGTGAAAAGATGGACATCAGGAAACAAAGTTGATGTGTTGTGCCTCATAGAAGTGAGTCAGGATCCTAATGCAGTTGGAAGAACGATTAGACTGCTTCCCCGAGTAATCCAAAGCAAAAAGCTATTTTTTTTTTTTTTTTTTTCCACCAAAGCCATTCCATGTGGTGGATGAAATAATTCTTCATGCTGGTAAGTTAGATTACACTGCAGGGTCGCCTAAAACATCACATCCTGGGTTGTGAGAATGACCAGTTTTAAAATATGGGTCCCGAGACACTCCGGTGACACGCACACAGTAAAAACGATACTGCCATCCATTTGGAGTATGACAGCTGAACTCAGCCTTGTGGATGTCCCTGCCATCTCTAAACTCATTTTTTAAGTATTAAATTCCTCTAGATTTACCCACTCTCTCCTCCTCCCTGCAGAGGTGTTATATGTCTACAAAATGACTGCCAAAGGCTGGGGGTCAATACAATACTTCTGTGATTTGTGAGAGTTCTTGCAAGCAGTGCACAGTGTAAAATGCAGACTACAGCGGGGTCTCTCTGCAGACATCATTATAGTGATCTATACCATATACGCGTGTCATCACCAAGATCAACGACGGCAGAGAAGACAAAGACTGTTGGACCAATCAAGGCTGAATAAAGACGTTGCCCATCCACGGTGTGACTTATTTGTCATCTTAGACTCGTACCATATTCATAAGTCTACTGTTTAACATTAGCCATCCATCATCACGGGGCTCGGAGCCTGACAACCTGTGTGATTTATTCAGTCTCAGCCATGAAGTAGATATTGTATAGACCGGACAGAACAAGCGTGAGGAATCTTTCCCAACAGGGCAGATTTACATCCATCTGTATGTGTGCATGTATGTGTGTGTGTGTGTGTGTGTGTGTGTGTTGACACTACAGCTGTATCCGTCAGCAGAAACATGTAAGCTTGCTGACGCAGGGGATAAAAAGACACACACCAGCGCTGTCACACTGACAGAAAGCGCTGGAGAGCGTCGATACGGGATCAATATGGCGACAAATCAACAGGACCTTAGGGCCGTCACGCCTAATCTCTGGGTTAAGTGGGAACGGGGTGTAATTAGAGCACAATTCCCTCTTGCACATTTGAAATAAAATATGTGGGAGTACAAGAGCACAGAAATAACTGGAGGACTGTAAAAAGTCATCAAGAGTCAGATGTTTTGTAGCTCCGAGTTAAATACAACTGTGGCAAGATAATTAGTGAACGTAATTTATACAGTAAATGAAATAAGCAAAACATGTACTTTTTTTTTTATAGAAAGGGTCATACGTTGGTTTAATTAATGCCAATCAAAGTAATGTTTCCTTGTCTGAATAATCCCAATATTCACATCATGTATCTGGTCAACTGGAGAAATATCACCAGCTGGAATTGCTTAATACCAGTTCAAATTGATGTTTATTCTGGTTTCCACCACAAGTCAAACACTCCAGCGTGTACAGTACAGTAACTCACCCCTGCAGCTCCTTGACAGACATGGAGATCTTGAGGTTGTGTCCCAGAACATGGAGTGCAGTGAGGATGTCAGCCCACTGGACCATCTCTCCCAGTGGACCCCCCTTCAGCACTTTGGGGCTGAAAACATCTCCAGACTCCTCGGTTAGGAAGCCCACATGGACCAGGATCTAAAGGAGGAAAGGGACACATTGTGGCAGAGAAGTGAAATAAAAGTCTGTGGGGAAGCTTCACAGCGCAGCTATAACACTATAGTGGGTCATAGTTGTTCACTAAATATTCAACCAGTACAAGAGCTTCATCTGAAGAGCTTCAGCTGATCACTATTTAGCATCAGTCTAAGATGGTTGATTACAACTGGTTCTCATTTTCATTTCTATTGGTTAAAACTTGGAATCAACAAATTAATTACTGAGATCTGGGAACATGGAGACACTGAAACAATGAAATCCAAGGAGACAAATTACTTTGTGTTTCTGGCTTAATTTGAATTCTTTTGGGCAATGTTGAGGAATTCCCAGATCTCATAAATTAACTCAGTGAGAACATTAATACCGATAGAAATGATGACCAAAACTTTAGAAAACAAGTTGTTACAAACTGGAATTAATAATGTACTGACATGTTTACATTATGAGAATGACTACATAGAGCAAAAACACACACGGCTACAAGCAAACATAACATCATCGCTGACTCTAATGTGGAGGTTTCGGTCATGTTGAAGTGCTTTGATAACATGAACCTTCCTCTGACCATGAGACGAGTGGTCTGATCCGACTCAGCTCAGGTGACAATGATTGATCGATTATGACATTGTTCATGTTGCAGTAATTCATCAGAGCAGAATTCTGAGTATTTACAGGTTGTGTAGAGGAGTAGAGTAGAGGCTAAGTCAGTCATAGTCAGGTGGGTGAAAGAAAAAGACACACGGATAGCACTCAGAAGTTAGTTTGATCATTTCAAGCTGGACACATTTTACCCAGTATGGTCAACACTGAGTTGAAGATTATTGATCAGCTGGACTCAGCTGACTACTGTCGGTACAGCAGGTCGGTTTGCATCAGTGATTTTGATCAGAGAGTTATTTTAAATCAGAGCAGAGCCACGACTCTGCCTCCGTCTGCTCCTCTAAAAACCAGCCTGTGAATAATCCACCATCTCTCCGTCTCTCTCCCTCGCTTCATTAATATTATTCTAAAGCCATAATAATACACCCTAAAACACACAGACATTCTTCATCTTGTACCATAATGTTCATCTATTAAATTAACATACTTTACAAACAACATGTCTCGACGGTGGTCCAATAATTTATATATGTAAACGAATAATATGTATATAACAAAGTACATCTAATTCAATCTGATTTTCATTATATATTTATATATGTGTGCATGCTGAATAAAGTTAAGCTCCTTGAAAGTTAAGCTGCTACACTGCAAACTGTTTTAATGAGTTTGAGGATTAGAATCATTAGAATTTCAGACTCTTCCAAAAGGAAATTATGGAAACTGAAAAAGTAATTCTTTGAAATCCCCGTTGAATTATCCCCTCATGCTCCAATGGAATAGCATGCACATGTAGAAATCCATCGTTATGGACCTCGGAGTACAACTCATTTCATATGCACCATATGTCTACACAGATAACCGCCGCGACTAAGTTGGAGACAACAAGGAGGAAAAAAAAGTCTTTGTTTTAAAACACTTGTGGCCAAATTTATCACAGTTTGTATGTTACACTATTATCCAACTTTGTACTTACATACAACCATCCTGTCATGCATGTCCACCTAGCTACTGCGTAATCAGTGCAACCCACCGAGAAATGAGCAACACGTTGCTTTTCACAGCGGATTAGACACAGCCATGTCCAAGCGTTGCTCTGCTGAGTAATCCTGATTAGCTAACACAGCATGAACACCTCCCGCTGCTTTTGCTGGCAAATGGAGTCAACAACTTTCACCATGCAACATACATAATGAGCTTAGGGCCAACTGTGTGGAGTTTGCCAGAAACTTTGATGGTTATTATCTCTGCCAGTCGTAAGCCTGGAGGGGATCTTTTGGTTGTATTTGTGCGTTTGTCCCCATGTCTGTGTACATGTCTGCAGCTAATCTCACATACTACCAGACCCATCAACCTAATATCTCTTTTTGCACATTTATGACTGTATGCTCAAGGACCTCTTAAGGTTGTGGTGATTAACAGTTATTGAAAAACCTATTTTATAACACCATTCCACATGAGCCTATGAGGTAAAGATTAGAGTTTGGTCTTTTCAGCAGTCCTTGCCATTTTACGATATGCATTACGACATAGCATGAGGCATTTCTGGCAATCGGCTAGGCTAAAAACAAGCCTTACTCAGTCTGCCTCAGTCTGTTACAGGCCACGTTTTAGCCTTAGTCATGGCTCAAAAACTGACATCCATAGAAAAGTTTGGTCTCATCTTGAACCGGAGCATTTGTTGATGAATTCCATGCCTGCTATGTTATGATCCACTAAGGTAGGCACGATGCAAGATGAATAACTCCCTGTTTCTGTTGCTGCCATCTTGGCTGTACACACCTGTGCACTCTTCTGAGTGTGTTCTCCTAGTTGCCTCCTAAGTCGCTCTCTCGCTGTCTCTCACTCTGCTTGTGCGTAAGTGCATGTGCTTCCTTTGTCTGCACCTCCACAACTCTGAACTGTAATGATTAAAAGCTTCCAAGAGCCCTTTATGAGCGCGCTGCACTGGCCTCTCTTATTACTCTCTTCCTCCCTCCATCCTGTCACATTAGCTACAACGCATGTTGTATGTTTGAAGTTCACTGTAGGAGCTGATAGAGACACAAGCACACGACAAACACACTGCTCTTACAGATAACACATTTTATAATCCTGGAAAAGATTGAGTCTGAGTAAGAGAAAGAGAGAGAGAGAGAGAGAGAGCAGCATTAAGCCTTCTGGATGCCTGATATAAAAGTATTACACATAGTTACATTTATTATGTATAGTTGTGGGAAGATGTTGTGTATTATACATCCAGCACAGCCGCTAAAGTCATTCAACTGATGTCGTAAAGTTAACATGTACAAAATGTGTGTAAAACATTGGACAATGGTGTGTACGCAGCAGTGTCAGGCTCCAGTGAGACTCCAGCTGGCGTGAAAAATCCCCTGATTTAATAAGTCTGCTCTATTAACTTCTGCTTCATAAAAAAAGATAAGTGAAATTTAATTACAGTTTGGGTGGCAGATGGCAAGAGTGAGAATTCATGGCGCCAATACTATTCACTCTCTTGGCTTGGAGGTGGTGTTGCTGGTGAGGGTGTATCACACAAACACTGGCAGCCGTGCAAAAATGGAGACAGAAGGAGCCGAATTTCACATACTGGCAGCGGTGCAGTAACAGCGCTAAATAAATATGAGGAATATCACACAGTGACTGCAGAGCTGAATAACTGTGGATTGGATTCTATGAAACTGGCATCCACACGTGAATGCAAAGTTAATGGGGAGAGAGGTAAGTGTTCTTCGGAAAAAAAAAACAAAAAAAAAACTGGCATCTTGCAACATGTAATCCAGACTGCTGAGGAGGGATTTCACTTTCTCTCTAATGGGCGGTATTTATCTCCATTTGCGAATGTTAATTCCTCTGTATGGGAGCAAAATTAGAATGGAGTTCAATGAAACATATCCAAGCAACTCTGGAAAAGTAACCTTTATATCATAGAGTAGGAATCGATATCTAGAACGGAGAGGAGAGAGGAACCGGTGTGGGTGGGTTTTGCGCCGTGTTTTACTGTTCAGATCGCCGCCACACACTCTCACCGCCAACACAAGCTCGCATATTTGCTCATGCGCTCACTTGAAAATGAAGATGAACGGGCGGAAAAAGCCACATAATAGGAAGGCAACAACAGAGGGAGGGAAGCTGTACTTCCTCATGAACTCCTGTATCACGGCCAGCTGCCTCCCTCAGGAATCTGATCACACACAAGAAGAGAGGGGAGCGCTTTATGCAGTGGACTTATGATACTCCCAGATGGTGTGTGTGTGTTTGTGTGTGTGTGTGTGTTGATGGATTTTGAATTTGTTTTTATGCATTTGATTCACACTGACATACATCAATGAACTCTAGTCGGGATTGTGTGTGTGTGTGTGTGTGTGTGAGTCTAAGTGAGTGCGGATGTTTGGATATGGATGCTCACTCACACGCCATGAGCTTCGGGGATTCTCAAAAGGATCTAAAGCTACTCTCTCTCTCTCTCTCTAACGTCCCACGGGGATTGAACACAAAGACCCACCAGACCTACTGAGACAGACAGAGGGCTACGATAACGCCGTCCCGCTCAAATCTTCTGCGCACCTTTACAACACCCCATCTGCCTGTGCACGTGTTCAACTGTTAATGCCACAAATCAAGGTCTTCTCACATGTTCCCTGTTCCCAGTGTTGTTTTGTGATTGTATAAACAGGATAAAATGTAGAGAGGAAAATCCATCATCTTTTATGAGCTGATTTTAGGAGTGTTTAATGCAATTTAAGTGTGCATGAGTGTGTAAGTAAAATCCTTGGAAAGTCCTTGGTGCGTCTGTGTGTAGATACGAGGATGGAGAAGTAGAAGTGGCAGGTATGTGGTACCACTCCATCGCTCTGCTCCGCTCCGCTCCACTCCACTCATCGCTAACAGGCTAACGACAGAAGAATGCTAATGCTTGTCTCAGCATCTGTTAGACTTTGCACGAATGCATATGTGTGTGAGTTTGTGAGTGTGTGTGTGTGTGTGTGTGTGTGTGTGACCCTGCTTACTCATGCACTGTGGCCCTTATGAAGGTCACAGCTGTCCAATGGAAGGCCACGGGTGGCGACACAAGCTGGCACTGCCAACCATAACTACTTCACCCTTAATTTCACCTTATTCACATCCCTACAGACAACTTTCCCTTCTTTATTTCTCCTCACGTCTTTGGCTACTTCCCCCTTGTTGTCATGTTCCTCCCTCTCCCTTCTCCTTTCCTCTTCACTTTTACTTTTTTATTATCTCCCCTACTCCTGCCTGCTCATTCACTTCACCTTCCATATCCCATTAGTCTCCTACACTGTCTGCACTTCATGAGTCAGAGGTCAATTAACTCTCCAGAGGGCAGACACAGGGAGATGGCAAATTAACAGTTCGGCATATGCTGACAAACACACTAAATGTGCATGCTCAACGCACACCAAGCAGGCGCAGATGCAAACAAAGTAACTGGCTGAGAGACAAAACTAACATCAGAAAGGCAGTGAATGCAACGTAGCAGGTTAACAGCTTAAGGTCAGCATCTTTGAGTCTGTATTATCATCTCTCAAAAACCTCTCCATTATTCCATGATTGAATATGTCTCCTTTGATTTCTATAAAAAAAAAAAAAAAAAAAAAAGGAACAGCAATTTGTTATACATAAAGTGTTCCATCAGCTGCACTATAATGGCTGAATGGTTGACCCGGGCTTTTGATAAAGTTTGATAACTGCACCCAAAAAAAAATAAAAAAGGAAGAAGAAAAAGACGAGTTCTCTGCTTTGAAAGCGAGGCACAGTAAAAGGTTGATTGTAGTCTTTCTCAACTCCACAAGCGCTGAGGAAATAGGAAGATTAGTCACAAAATAAAAGAGATTTCCTAGAATATTTAAGGCTTCATCACACAGCCGCCACTCTGCATACAAAATCTCTCAAATATGTTTGACTGTAGGAAATAACTGGAATCTCTTCTGCTGTGATTCTCAGGTAGCATTAAATCTCTCAAGTTTCCACAGTCACTCTCATGAACACACGTGCACACACACATGCACGTGCACACACACACACACCTCCCCCTTTCCCCTCCTTGTGTCTGCTTCCAACAGTTAAAAAAGATTAATCTTGCTTTTTCTCTCATTTTCCTCGACCCTCTCTCCCTCCATACTTGCCTGTCTGCTCTACTAATTTATTATTTTGAGTAAACATCCACTCCGCTTACAATCAAAGACAAAGCCAAACACGGAAACAGAACTGAATCAACACAGCCCCGATGGAATTGCAAAGACTGCACACTCAAGCAGAATACTAAAGTTGCTATTGGAAGCGAGGATTTTGTCAAAGACAAAGGTTAGGCGAGTGCAAGGCCGCAGTCAATTCACATCAGACAATGTTTTTCCAAGGTTAGAGTTAATTAAAAGTAAACAGTGTTATCCTTCTCAATGTTAAAGTAAGTCCTTTCTTCAGAGTTTAAATGAAAATGAATGTCCCTGTGAGGAAGGAGGTCGACAGTCAGAAATGGTTAATTTGACTGCTGCTGCAGACCGAGACTGAATTTTCAAATAAAAATGTATAAAGATGACGCCCTTTTTATTGCAACGCTGTACAATTAACAGTCACTCACACACACCAGGACCCACGCAGACAGAAGCAGAGTACACAAACACGCACATATTTACAGTATTTCCGTTTATAATTATTGTGATAAACAGCTTTTGACAGCCAAGGCCAACTCTTACAAACACCAAGACATCTGCTGTTGAGATAGCGGCGGCGCGTTGTAAAGCGTATGGGCTGTTCAAGCAGGCACGGAGCCGTGATAGAGGATAACAAATCCCCTCAGTGCACTACAAGAAAGGAGAACATCAATCACAGTGACAGAGGACTATTTCCACCCTTGTTAACTTATTTTAGAGAGAGATGGGGGCAGAGAGAAACGTTTCGGAGAGGAGAGGCAGAATGTGTGCTCAATCTGCCTTCTCATATTAACTTAATTAATTTATCATTATTTTCTGGACTAAAACATTATGAGTCTATTAAGAGCAGGGTCAGAAATGTAACAGTGGGGATAGAATATGTAATGTTTCGAAAGGTTATGTGCAGTCAAAAGTTTTTAGGACTCTCAAAGTTCCGTTTGACATTTGGAAAAGTATCCTTTAAATTAAATTACACCCATAGTTTTATATTTTTAAACATTTTTTAATGAACACATGAATCCACAGGCACATAAGCTTCCTGTCTTTTGTTCCTTGATCATCTCAGCAGTGCTTCATGCCTCCCCTCTCTCCCTCCATCAATCCTTATTCCTAATCCATATTCTATAGTACCTTCCCCACCACCATCCACCCCCCCCTCCCACTCTCCTTTCTTTCTCATCTTATTCTTCCACCTCTGGCACTGGTACAGCTCAGCATCTCGTCGTAACCCCAGTCATTCATCATCATCATTGCTTACCCCTGTTCTCCTTTTCATTTTTCTCCTCTCTCATCTGTTCTTTCTTTCTTTCTTTGGTATGCGTAAGTACAGGCAGGAAGTAGCTAAGTCCTTACACTCACAGCTTGGGTTCTAACCAAAATGAGATTTGACAATTTAGCATTATGAAACTGCAATACATTTTGATTTTACAGCTTTAAACACTATTTTGCGCTGATACATACAGGCAGTTACACGCCAATTACACGAGAAGAATGCCGACTACAGCAATGGTTGACAACCTATCATTACCTCCTCTATCATCTTTTGCCACCACACATTATCATTAAAACGGAGAACCTTCAAGAAGCATCCAAAAAGGCTTTTTATGCCTAAGTACTTGAGTGGAAAACAGTGTTTCCCATGCATATATCTCTGAATTGAAATGCTTTAAGCTTACCTTGAGTTTTCCATTTTACTGTAAGGTATTTGTAGATAACTTTGAGTCTTGTACATACAGTAATAAAACTTGCAAGATGGCGCAGTATAATCAGGTTCTATAAGCTTCCAACTCCAGTCTCCCGCCTACTTTTTTGGCTGGACCACAACAGCGGGGCCAGCCCTATAACCCCACTTGTCTGCAATTGAACAACTGACTGATTGACTGAGTAGCTGAGTGCTGAAGTTACACCATTGGTCAGCCGAATGCCGCCACTTCCTGTATCCGTTTTAAATTAAAAGCCCTCTAGCATTTCATATTAGGGGTGTAATGGTACGTGTATTCATCCCAAACTGTCACAGTGCAGACATTACGGTTTGGTGCATGCAGTCATACAAAGAATATGCTCCATGACCCAAACATTTAAAAAAAATAGTTTAATTATCTACTTCGACATGCGGAACAATAATTCTTGAGTGCTAGTTCCACCCAGAACGTTCTGGCAGCGCACCACTAGCATGCTGATGGATGTATGCTAGCCAGCTTAGCCAAGGTAGCCTGGTTACTTTGGTTACCCTGCCGTCAGAATGACAGACATGAGACTCCATACCATTGACTGAATGCAACACTATTATTTAAATATGTGCCGTTATCTCCGTGGTAAAACCATACTGCGTCTCCCCATCCCCCTCCCCTCTCTGTGATGGTCAACTTTGAAGCCGTTTGGAACAAGAATAAACACATTTGTGGTCAGACGGCACATTGTAAGGACCAGTTCTGAGAGAGAAAAATCTAGTTAAAAAGTATGGAGGTAAAGTGGTGGTTTGGTCCATCTGACTGATATATTATTATATATGACATCATTAGATTAATAATATTGAAGCATCAGTGTTAGAGCAGCATGTTACTGTTGTAGTTGCTGGAGGTGGAACTAGTTTCAACTATATTATATACAGTTAGACAATAAATCAAGAAACAGAAAGGTTGTTTTCCTTTTCCACTGCAGCAACTAAACTGTTTCAGTAATAGTTAAAGCCAATGAGCCATTGTAAAAAAAATAAAAGACCAAAATGTTATTTTATACCTTTCTTTTTTTTCTGTTGTACTGAAAAATGCACTGAACTATGACCCCAAAACCAAGGTACATACTGAACCATCAATTCTGTATACACAATTTTGTTACACCCCTATTTCATACACGGCCCAGCCATATACTAGGTTTTAACCTTGTATTGTTTCAAATACATGACCACTGTTTAGCATTTTTGTGTATTGTAACATTCTTCACACTATTTAAGCTTTTGCTCCCGTTGTTATTGTCAAGTTTTTCTCAGCTGCACTTTTCATTTAGACATAAAAACATTTTTACAGTAAAAAAAATATAGACTTGATCAATTCCATTCTTACTCAAGACCCTCAATCATGCATCATCCTTTCGTCTTCATCTCTCCCTCCCTCTTACCTTCTTCTGGTCCCTCCATCGTTGCTCCAGTTTGGTATCCAGGCGGTTAGCAGCGGTTGCCCACTGCTTTGCAAGGCGGTGGATTCGGCGCTTCATGAAGCTGAGGGACTCCTTTCCTGTTCCAACCTGGTCCAACAGTACAGAGAGGTCTGTGCGGAAAGCAGCCTGGGAAGAGGATGGATAAGGTGGAAATTAAGTGGAAAGAGTACTGCAGTCATTTGACCGCAATATAGGTGTTACTCATGCTAGCAGAACGGCTCTAAGGATGGCGACGTTGGTCGTTCGATCAGTCCAACACTTGAAACATTGAAGACTGAAATATCTCAACAAGTACCATATGATATCCATGGTGCCCAGTGGACAAACCCTACTGACCTTTGTGATCCCTGACTAGTCTAGTGCTACTAGCAGGTTGCGAACATTCAGAGTGAAATGTCTTGACAACTGTTGGATGGATTACCAAGTACAGTCATTTGGTACAGATATTCATGGTCTTCATGAACTTTGTGAACTGGAGCCATCATAAAGTCCAGTAGTTTGGTTTATCTATGTTACTGTTTGGGTTTTTTTTTTTTTAATGAGCATGATAACCTCACTGAACCACCAGCATGGCTGTAGACTGTATTTTATTGGCTTGAATACTGCTGAAACATACTGGTCTGCAAAGTAACTGAAAGCGAGTAAGAAAATATATGAAAGAGAAATATGTCATCTTTAGATTTAAGAGGATCAGCTAATGTAACCTGTTCATGAAAATATGTATTTATTTTGGATTTGATGGTACATCTGTATCTTCTGCAAATGCAGGAAAACATTTACTGGTAGATTTTTTAAAGAATAAACCATTTTACTGTGACATTTGCCTTGTCAAAGCTTATCTTTCAAGAAAAATAGGGTCCTATGAAAACCTTCACTTTACCATTTGTTTTACTACAAAACAGCATGCAGCGTGTTTTCCAACTAATGCTACAAACAATAAAGCATTTTCTCCTCTGAGAACAACCTTGGCTCAGCCCTGTTTAAGAGTAAGATACAGGAAGAATGTAATCTACAGCTGAGTCATTGGGGTTCCAGGAGAAGATGGAGATATCGGTCTTCATTTACACTGACACTCTGCTTTACCTTCTGAAAAATCTCCCTGATGCCACAAATACAGTGTAAAGCGTGAGAGTGAAATCGTACACGTGCAGATATAATGCACACACATCACTTTGAGAACTAGTTTAAACATTCATGACTGCTTTGTGCGCCCAAACGAACACAGTAAAAGGCTGAACAAGCTGTAACTCTCGCCTTATTATCACTGCATAGTCTCGGCCTCAGAGGACACTTTCAACTGCACTTTGCCACCAACGTGAGGAACATTGTAGTTAATGTTACTATGTTGACATCTTCATTGGCTTGTGATTGAAATCAGTCCATGTTGCCTGTAAAGAATAGAGAATTTCAGAGTTTCCGAGGGAAGACTATCACTACCCAACCCATAAATAAATCCGCGTCTAGACGATATCTTGATAAATTAATAGACTATTAAAAATGTTTGTATTAATGTGTGTATTAATTTGTGTGCGAGAAATTAAGGCACAAATTACTGCACGCTGACCTCAAAGTCAGTGTTGAGGAAAAATGGAGAATAATGACGAGGGGGATCAGGCGTGTTTTAATTAGTCGAGAGTGAACAGGGTCAGTTGAAAGTTAACTATTATGAAGTAATGAGGGCAGACTGCTCACGCTCAGCATCTTCTGAGCTGAACTACTGTTTGCACTCTTCTTCTCTCCCTCTTCTGTCGATAGGTGATTGACAACTTGAAGACTGCTGTTAATCACTGTCTTTATTTTCTGTCTGTCTTTGGTGTTATTAAAGGCTGTCTGAAACGGAACATACAAAGGCATCACTTTGGGACAAATAATAGACAGACAAATGTTTTTGGTGATTTTTGTTCTTAAAAACTGGAATTATTACAAAACAATTGTCTATTCCAGCATCCAAGTGAAACAAAACTGCATCTTTTCTTTACTCTGACACTTTACAGGACTGAAAATGTGAGATTTTCTTAGTAATTTCAATATTGAAGCAAATAGTGAAGCAAACAATGAACATGTAAGGTAACTGACTTCACAATAGACTTTTATTTCGGGGTCAGCAGCTCAGAAAAACTTAACAATATAGGGTTAACAATAAGAGCCTGTATCTACACATTGGTAACATGTTTAATTCATGTTATAAGATATAAATCAAGAATTCTTCTCCTACTACATGCCTCTACATTTTTCTCACTGGATACATTGAATACACTAGAAAGAAATCCACATCATACAGCTTCCATAAATCATCTTCAGTGGCCAAAAGGGGACAGTAGCTCAATCTTTCTTCAATAAATGCCAGCTGAATGAAAAATGTGAACTGGGTGATTTGTAGCAAAGGCTTCTCCTAAAAATCAGCTGCATTCTTTGGCCTTCATTCCTACCTTGACAGTGTTTTATGAATTTCTAAAGGCACTGTTGACTTGATTCCCCTTTAATTTGTACTAGTGTAGTATTTCCACATGGCCTTGATGAACTGTACGCACAAGGAATGTCTGAGTTAACAAGACTGTTTCAATGGCTATTTTTTTTACAGTATGTGGGGTTTGTAAAAAGACAAGCTAACTTGTTTTCGCTCTTACAGTTTAAACTCTGTGTCATAGGTAAAGTTTGTGACTGAGAAAGAATGTGCCAGTGAAAGTAATGTTCGTAAATGGAGAGAGCATGATTCTGTTCACAGAGCAGCAGGTAGCAGATTCTACTTCATAAAAAAATGACTACATTTATTCTGATCCAAGTTAATACCACTGAGTATCATGTGGGTTAAGTTGTTACTGTTGCATCAATACACTGCCGTGGGGTGAATTAACACACTGGTTTCGAGCGGAGTCCTGCTCTTCCTCGAGAGGAAGCATCATTACTTGTGGGTTTAAATCCGTGCATCTCTCAGCAGTCTTCACTAACTAACTGTTCTCACTGTGTGCGTGTTTGTGTATATTCTTTCACTCACCTGTCTCTTGGGGGTCTTTGGCTGTTGGGCATGCTGAGTTGGGGGGCTGCTGTGGTTCCTCCAGGTCAGCGGGGGGCAGAACCACTCCACCTCACTCAGGTAGATGAGGAAGGAGCAGTCTGAACCGTCGACACCGTAGAAGGCATAGCAAGGGTCCGACGTCCAGCGTGCGCGCATCCACTGGAGGATTTACAGAGTGCAAATACGTTCACATTGAAAATGATATCAACACAAATGAACACCTAAAAACAGCAGGTGAGAAGGAATTACCAGATATAACCAGCATCTCTCCTCTACACATGTCCAAACCATCTGAATCTCACATCTCTCGCTTTGTCTACAAACCGTCCAACCTGAGCTGTCCCCCTGATATACTAATTTCTAATCCCGTCCATCCTCGTCATTCCCAATGAAATTCTTAGCATCTTCAACTCTTCCTCCTCCAGCTCCGCCTCCTGTCTTTTCGCCTCCAAACCATACCACATAGCCGGTCTCACTACTCCTCAACACTCCCCGTGACTCCGAGTATTTAAACTCATCCACCTTTCACCACCTCTACTCATCGCATCCTCACCATCCCGCTGTCCTCCCTCCCATTCATGCACATATATTCCGTCTCACTCCCGCTGACTTTCGTTCCTCTTCTCTCCACTGTATACCTCCACCTGCTCCATACTCTCACCAAAGATCATGATGTCATCCGCGAGCGTCATAGTCGGCGGAGACTCCTGCCTGATCTCGTCCGTCATCCTGTCTATCACCATCGCAAGCAAGAAATGGCTCAGAACCGATCCTTGATGTAATCCCACCTCCACCTTGAACCCATCCGTCACTCCAACCGCACACCGCTGTCACAATGTCCTCATACATATCCTGCAACGCTCTTACATACTTCTCTGCCACTCCCGACTCCTCCTCTCTCGGCACCCTGTTGCTTTCTCTAGATCCACGAAGACACGATGCAACTCCTTCTTGAAAATGGGTACCAGTACACTTCTTCTCCACTCCTCAGGCATCCTCTCACTTTCCAGGATTGTGTTAAACAATCTAGTTATGAACTCCACTGCCATCTCTCTGAAACATCTCCATGCCTCCACACAGGTATGTCATCTGAACCAACCACCTTTCTACTCTTCATCCTCGTCATAGCTGCCCTCACTTCATCTTTGCTAATCCACCGCACTTCCTGATTCACGATCCCCAAATCATCCAACCTTCTCTCTCGCTCTCATTTTCTTCATCCATCAGCCCTTCAAAGTACTCCTTTCACCTTCTCCACACACTCTCCTCACTAGTCAGTAAATAAAAGTTGAGAATTTGGGAAAGCTTAAGTTGTTTGGGTTTTTTTTGAGTAAGTAAGGTTAAGGTTAGGTAAGATTAAAGACCTTGTGGGAGAAAGAGGGCCAGGCAACTGTGACCTGGAATGAGTGCCAGGTCACAGTGACCTGTACCGATGCCAAAACAGGATGAGACTTGTCACGCAACACGAACACATACACACACACACACACAGCCTGTCTTCAGTATGAGAAGGCATGTGACGTTCTGTAATGTTGGAATTTTCCCGTCTACGTTGTTTCTGAGCCGATATTCCCCATCTGACACCTGTGTCTCGACCATCTGATTCCTCTGTCGTCCACCTCTTTCTACCACAACAACCTAACATTTGTGTTATATTGAATCAAGACACCCTTGATCACCCCTGTCTCCACCCTTTGGCCAATCTATAAAAATGCTGTCAGTATAAAAAGAGTCCGCTGCGCGAAAAAGGTTAGAAACCATATTCCACCAAAATAATTCCAGTCAAATAAAAAGAAGAGATTGACACTCACATCTACTTTTCCGGGACACTCTGGAAAGCGGGGGTCTCTGGGTACTTCACACTGGCTCGATGTCCCATCTCTCACTGCTGAAAAGACACAGTAAGGAAATTTGACCTTTTAGTTATAAACCATAAATATTTTGTTGGCTGGATACCTCTCAGTGAAAGGATCCAATCTCAATTTTTAAATATCAAGCTGTAAATGATGAATCCATAGGTGCTTCTTGTAAGTACAACTCGCAGGTTTTGGATTTACCCACAATCCCTGCTGCTTCGTTAGTCTATAAGCTCTGTGGCTTTAATGTGAATATTTATTCTCCGCTGAAGATAACAATTCCAATAGCAATCAGCCGGCGTAATACGACCTATCAGCTCATTTAACAGCACATGGTGCATGTTAAAGCCTCTCTCAAATTAAAATTTTATTTCTTCTAATCAATTCATTTTCCTCAAAATGAATGCAGACATGAATTGGTTTGACCCGCAGGCTCGCTCGTGATAACAACAACATACTCTTTCTCCCTTAACGTCATCGGTTCCAGCGTATGCCGTATGCGGTGCCGGTGCCCATAAATCCCTGTGGTTCCCCTTTGCAACATCGCACCGTATCCGCCCCACCGCTGTGCACACTATTCACGGGGGCCTGACAAAGCTGCACAGCCTGTCTCCCACTGCTGCCAACCTAGGGTTACGCTAGCAAGTACATCTGCTCATTTAGGCTGCACTCACTGCATTAATTGCTCCACTGACTTAGTTAACTGCCTCTGTGCTGCTGATGTGAGGAAAAAGAATGGAAGTCAGTGACAGAGAGAGAGAGAGAGGGAAAGAGAGAGAGAGAGAGAGAGAGAGAGAGAGAGAGAGAGAGAGAGAGAGAGAAAAAGTGAGTTTGAGCAATATCGTCCAAGAAGGGAAGCGATGCAGCTCTCATTGTTTTCCTGTCTTTCAAATCCCCCCCTTTTTTCTCTCCCGCTTTCTCTCTCTGTGGACCGAGAATTTTGCCTTCTCTCTTTATTCCGTCTGTTTCCATTTGCCTAATGAAAAAGAGATATTTCTCCACATAAGTCTTCCCCAGGGCTTCTCTCCATTGACTGCAAAACACACACACACACACACACACACACACACACACACGCTGAGATACACACTGCCTACAAATATGATTAGAATAACAGCCACTGTAGCAACAATTGAAAATGTGGTCAACTAACTAGATAAAAACTTGACTCCTGTCCCTGCAAGATAGAACATAAAAAGCCTCGTCGGTGCTTGAGGGGAAGGAAATTCTAATCACGTCCTTTTTTTTTCCTCCTGTCTTTTCCTCTCACACAAGCCTGACCATGAGATAAATAAACTGCCACTATGATAATAAAGTCTACTGGCAGTGTTTCAGTTCATCTGTGATTAAAGTAAGCAGCAGCGTTTTCGTTTTGGCATGTGCCGTCGCCCCTGCAGATTCATCGGGAAAAACAAAAGGAGATGTAATGCTCATTTATCCTCATGTAAAGAGTTGGGCAATTACCCTCAAGAGAAAAAGTGAGAGAGGACAATAAGAGGGAAAAAATCTGGATTATGTGTGTGTAGAGAACTGTTACATGCTCTGTATTATTTTAGTTTTGATGAACATGTGCAAGAGACAGACAAGAGAAACAGAACTGGATGAAAACAAATAAAACAAAGATGAGATATACAGCGACTTGACGAGCAAGCTCACATTTATCTCTCCTGTTATCTTACTTTACTAAAAAGAAAATGTAAGAGAATCTATCCACTATCTAACTAAAACTAAATTCTTCCTGGATTTGACTTCCTGGCTTTGTGTTTTTGTGGAGATGATGTCAAACTGAAACAATCATCTTTGTATTTTGGCAATGTGTCAGAAGGGATTTGTGTCAGTGGGAAAATCAGCTAGATATCCCCCATTTACACAAGTCTCTAACTGTGAGTGTCACTTTTACTGTGTGTGTGTGTTTGTGTGTGTGTGTGTGTTTGTGTGTGGATCTGTTTCGTATTCTGTTGAAAGTAACAACAGCAATTGAAGTTCCAACACAAGCTGACAGCTGTGCGTGAGTCCAGCTGCGCTTCAACTTCAACGTCACTGAGGAGTTACGCTTCTTTTGAATGGGTTTAAGGAGAATGGAGAATTTGATAGTGATGATGATGATGATGATGACGATTAGTACTGTACCTTTTCCTTGCACCATGCTGTTTTGCAGTATCTGCTCTACCCTGATTGCCATGTTGGAGACGTTCTGGGCTATAGCCTGGATTCTCTCCACCAAACCAGCCGGTTGAAACCTGCACACACAAAAAAAACAGGGTGAAGAACACACACATTAAAAAGGCATGTGACAGTGACAGGTGATGTAGCCTCACACTGCTGTCACACAATGTAAACTCAATTTAAAACATGGACAAGAAACATACACCTCTGCATCAAGGCGGAACCCCTCCTCCTCCTCCTCCTCCCACGCTCACACACACACACTCGGCACCCAAAACTCCAAAAAATATTTCCTCTCCCGTTTTTTTCCCCGTCTCACTCTTCTCTCCCCGCTCCTCTCCCTCGCCTGTCTTTTTCTAGCTTCCTCTCCCTCCCTTTTTACATCTCAACAGATGTAGAAGTGTTAGTGGGAGATGCAAATTGGTAGACACTTGGTTGGAGCGTGAAATAGAAAAGGACCTGCACTGTTAATACCACTTCCTCTATGGGGTGAGAGACTTCCCATTCACATAATAAGATGTGTGGGAACTGTGTGTGTGTGTTTGCATCTGTTTGTGTATCTGACTGCATGGTTGCACATCACACAAAGCCAAGCCTGCATACCCACACATACTGCTGTGCCCATTATGTCCATTTAAATGACTTGATTTCAGTGTGCATCGTGCGTGCACACGTCTTCCTGTCTCTATGTATATTGTCTAATCAGCAGATGGTATTAACCCTCATTAAAGCCAGGGGCTTAAATGCAGCATAATAACACATCATCATTGATGATGATAAGAGTTATTGATTGTGTGTGTGCAGAGAATGGAATGCAAAGCTGCTTAGCTAACCGAACGCCAACAGCAGCTGCATGAAAATGAACTTAAAAAAAAATCAGCACCTAGGGATTATGCGAGGGAAGTGCCTTTGTTGCTTTACAAAGTGTAAGCAAAAAAAAAAAAGTAGGCAGCCATCAAAGTCACAGGCTGTCTCCACGCTCCATTAAGAGCTTTGTAAGTGTCACTTGTAAGCATTGCTAAGTGTGTTTGCGTCCTCTTTAATATGTTCACTACCACAGAGAAGCCATTATTCTCTAGTGCGTGTATATTTCAGGGCCAACAGCTGTCTCCAAAATGTAAAAATGTGCTGAAATGTGAAATTAGGAAGTGATGTGCTGTATTTTTGTCGCATAAGATAAAGCTTTTAAATACAGTATAGTGCAGTAGCTCTGTGTGTTAGTCTGCATGGTGCACATTGAGAGGGCTATCCTCTCATGAACTTTTTAAAATCAAAATCACATGGAGAATTTAGATGGTTTGTTTGTCTAATCCCACAAGAAAACTTTAACTTTGAACAAAAATCACATATGATATGACATGTATCTTGTAGTACTGGTAGCATAAACCAGTAAATAGCTCGTTTTACTAGATACTTCTAGATACTAGATAGAGACTCAAAAGAGGAATTTATTTCCAGTCTCTGCGTCTTCAGCTAAGGATTATATACTTCTCAGCTCCGTTTGCCATAATTCCATTCATGCCCAGGTCACGCTGGCAGCAGGATAAGCAAGCTAACCCATACATCCTTCTCCCTAGTCATGTCCTCCAGCTCTTCCAGGGGGGGATCCCAAGGCGTTCCCCAGGTCAAATGGGATACTCTCCAGTGTGGTCCGGGTCTGCCAATAGGTCTCCTCTCGGCTGGATGTGCCTGGAATACCTCCAAGGAAAGGTATCCAGGAGGCTTTAGATTCAGATGCCCGAACCACCTTTACTGACTCCTTTTAATTCAAAGAAGCAGTGGTTTTACTTTCCTTCCAGATGTCTAAGCTCTTAACACCATCGCTAAGGGGGAGTCCTGCCATCCTTGAGGGAATATCATTCTGGTAGCTTGTATGTGTGATCTCAGTCTTTCCATCATTACCTAAAGAACACAAATGTGAGGGTAGATGGAGCGATAAACTTCAGGTTCAGCTCCCTCTTCACTAAGACAATCCAGAATAACATCTGCATTACTGCTGATGCAACACCAATCTCACTTGTGAACAAGACCTTCTTCACTCGAGGTAGTGACTCATTCTCAACCACAAGTGTCAATCCACTGTCCTCTTGCAGGGTAACATGACCTTAGAACCCCTGACGCTGCAAACCATCCCATGTTCTCCGTAATTGACCTCTAATTTTCATATGAGGTAGTTGTAGTAGTGTAGTTTTGCCTATAGACTCTTATAATATGGGGTCATTTGATCGTTTTTTCAGGACAATTCTCTCAATTTGCACCACAGGTGTCTTGGAAGAACAATGTTTGTGTGTTTATTTGGAGGAATAAATGGCATTGAGGAAAACTCTCCAGTGTAAATACAAACATGCTCAGTGTGAAAGCACCCTGAAACAAAGCTATCTCAATAAAAGCACATGACATTACCAATTATACTTTAATTGCATGCAAGTGAGACAAATACAGCATATAAGTAATGAAAGTTATTACTTTATATTGTGATATAAGAGCCAGTATTATATGAGGCTATAAAACTATATTAAAATTAACATTAGTTCTCAGAGGATTCTCTGTAGAGGATTACAGCTACCATGTTAGCAAACCTATAAAAGTGCAATGTGTTTGGCCTGCAAGACAAAATCTTCCCTTAAGCTGGGAGAACACATAACCCATGTTACTGTAAAGCTCTCTTTGGGGGGTTTGTGTCTGCGACACTGCAAATTGGCCTCCGTGAGATTTGACCTTCTAATCTCACCTCTAGTGTTTGCTACGCTGTGGACTCATCCCTAGACATGGATACAGAGAGAAGGAGAAATGGAGAGGAACATAGAGGGAAAGTCTAAAACTGATAAAAGACTAAGGAAGGGAAAGTGCTCCAGAGGGCAAGAAAAAAAATGACAGAGAAACACAGATATGGGGAATGTTGAGTTGAAAACAGCATAAAAGCAGGCAGAAAATAAAGGGAAGGAGATCAAGCATCCACAGCAAACAGACCAAGAGTACCACCGGGGATATTTATGTCAAGAAAGAAAAAAGGATAAAATAAAGAGGTCCTCTGTGCCTTCCAGAGGAAACCGACAAAACACTTTGAGTGAAACATTAAATGATGATTATGATCAAAGAATACAAGGAAGATCTACATATTTGATGGCCCACAGTTGCATGCTACTCGAAATAAAGCCTCCTCCTTTTTGATGAATGTAGACAGTTGGCTCTTTTACAAACCAGGGAAACAAAACACAAATGCGGAAGAGCAAAGAGAAGACAAAATGGGTGGAATATAGTAGGGAGAAGAAGAGACGAGAGGAAATCCACTGGTGGATGCCAAGAGGAAGTAGAACACTCTGAAAAGAAGAAACTGAGACCGAAGCGATGATGGACGATAGCGTTTCTAAGGATACGAATGAAAACCTGTTCTCATATTCTACTTATTTCTCTCTCTCCCTTCCTCTCTCTCTAATGAGCTCATCATCTTAAGGGAAGAGGACAGTTCTGGCAGCACCACATCAACTAAAGCTGTTCAGGGCAAGAAACGCTCCTGACAAGGTGTCAACATGTGTGTTTGTGTGTTTAGTTGATGTCATTTTATTTGGGTGCATGCTCACCTCATGTCATAATGTTAAAACACACCACACTCTCTTCCACTGCTAATTTTCACACATGCACAAATGCCAACACACATGCATGAATGCACACAGGAACCCACTCACTCACTCTCTCAGTGTTTTATACAGCGGTGTAGAAAGTGAGCTTGTTTATTTCTCTAACTGATCTATACATAGAGCGATTGAAATCAGAATCTAAGTGTCTCCTTTGTCGTCTACTTCCAGCAAAGCTATGACATTGACTTGAGTGCTTCGGAAAAGAAGGCCTCCTGGGATAAAGGTTGTTACAGACGGAGCTTAGATGGGTGCTTAAGGGTGGAGAAATAGGTAAAGCCCAGCCAGAGCAGTGATCTTCAGAGAGCGTACGCCTAAGGGGAGACTTACCAATCTCCCCTCTCGTCCGCCGTGCGGTAAAACGGAGTGAATCAACTCCACATCCTTTTCCCCCTCCTTCGTCTACCTCTCTTATTTTCTCAGGCTCTTTGCTGTCCCTCTGCCTCCCTCCCTCCCCTCCCTTCCCTCCCTCTCTTGTTATTTTCCCTCCGTTTTCTGCTCTAACGAATGGCTGCCCTGTGGGCGAATCGCAGGCTGGGGCCTCAGACATCAAGTCCCATTCGCTGCTACACGGGAGTGTGTCAGCACCAATGAAGCTCACACGGAGATGAGACTCCTACCCAGCGTGTGTGTTTGTGTGTGTGTGTGTGTGTGTGTCTGTCATAGGCTAATTTTGGGGACAAATTTCAAATTGTCTAATTGGGGACAAAGGCCGGAATATAAGCGCAGCATTCCCGCCTCGCACAGGCTGTGTAAAAGGAGCTAAAGTAATGTCCCCAAAAGTGAGCTAAGCAAACGTGTGTGTGTGTGTGTGTGTGTGTGTGTCTTTCTGTGAATGCGTGCCTGACTGGCCTGGATCTGGGATATGTTTTTATAAAGCTCTCTCTTCCCATTTGCTCCTCTCCCCCCCCCGCCGGCAAAAATCACACTTTACCACGTCACTCAACTACCTTTCTCACACACTATCTCACTCTGTTTATGTGTGTGAGTGCACGAGGAAGAGAAAGAGTAGTAAGGGAAAAAAATATAATAAGGAGGGATAGAGAGAGAGAGAGAAGAGAAGATAGAGTGAGAGACAGAGGCAGATAGAGGCTGGAAGGGAGAGGAAACTAGTGATGGAATGAAAATAACCAGACTGAAAAGAGAATTACGCCATCTCTGTTGTGACAGTGTGTGTGTGTGTGTGTGTGTGTGTGTGTGTGTGTGTGTGTGGCCATTAATCCTGTAGTGCTCAGCAGGGGTGTGTGCCCTGGTCTCATGCCCAGACTGGTTTTAACAAGTGAACTAATACATAGACACACACACACATGCATGATGCAGTTACACGTTAAACGTATATTATTCTCCTTCTTCAGCCATCAAAGGAACATCATCAAGAAGAGAATTGTGTGTGTGTGTTTTTGTGCGAGACCACCGCGGTCTCCTCGATCAATATTCTTTTCATTCTGCTTCCTGATTCAAAACTTTCACTCCAGCTACCCACTTTACTCCGAAGATCAATTCAGTTCAAACTGAACAACGCTGTACTTAGAGACGCAGCGTTACCAATACTGATGTCAGATATCGGTCCCATACTGACTCAAACAGCTGGACTGGGTCAGTCTGGTATCGGAGACAGTAAATTTATATCTTTGTATTTATTTGTTACATTTTGTTTTACAATGTTAGGAAAGCAATGTTTAAGCCTGATTTTGCCTTATACATCAGTCTCTTCCACACAGTGAGGCTTACAGCTTATTAATTAAACACTAGTATTGGATCAGTACTCGTTATGGGCCGATACCTAAAGCCCAGGTATCGGTAACGGGACTGAAAAAGACGGATCGATGCATCTCTAGCTGTACTTACAATAAAATCCAAATAAAATGGATTCTTTTTTTTTCTTTTTGTTTTTGCTGTGTGTTATGATTTTGTGTACTTTTCAAGAAGAACTCTTGTAGGAATTAAATAAAACAAGGTGAACTTCATGTAGGCTGGTAGAAATGCGTATGAGCAAAAAGTTTTCTTTGGTTTGCTGAATGATGTTTGGGTTTCATATTCTTTTTCAGATTCTACTACAACTAAAACAATTATTCATGTTGTTTTGAACTTTCATCATGTAGTCAGTGTTGGAGTTGTTGCAGCCTCATCACAGTATGTAATATTTTCCCTTTTACACATCACATTATCACACAGCTGATTGTTATTTTCCTTCAGGGTTGACTACATGACATAAAAATCTAAATCTAAATCATTATTGCAAACACATCAATTACAAATATGGCTGACAGGTTGAACACCAGTCCGATGGGGCGACCAGCCAGGCCAAAGGCACTGCTGCGGGGGGGGGGGGGGGGGGGATTAACCCTGAGGTCTCTAAATTGGTGGCCGAGCGCTTTTTCCCTCTGCGCCACTCAGGCGCTCCGCCTAAACCCTGGGATAATGCTATTTTGATGATGCCTGCTATATTTTCTTTTACACCCACAAGACCGACTCTGCATCCACAGCAACATATCGAATGTGAAAATTAAGCTACTTTCACTAGTAAGATCACTGTAAGTTGACATCTTCAAAAAAGTGTGAATGCTTGCAAGTGTGTTTAACTGATAATGAGATAATGATAACTAATAATGTGTTAATATCTGTTGTGCCCTTTGTAACTGAATAATTATAATTATGTCCTTTAAATTGTTACATTCGTTTTAAACTACATATAGTCAGCTAATCTAGAGAGACACTATATACCATCAAACCACTCAAGTTGAAGGCTGGCATGACATCTAGTGATGGTCAGGGGCAGATTGTTCACTGTTCACTAACCATATTTAAAACAGGATAGTCATGCAACATTGATTTTATGTGTTTGACCCTAATTACACCCTGGCAGTAACCTCTGCCATGCAAACTACCCCCTCCAAGGCAATAACTGGGAATTGATTTCTGTTACAGTAAAACATGCATGTACTGCAGTCCCTGACCAGAGTAACACCCTTTGCGGGGAACTTCTCTCCAGTCGTGGCCAGCTTCCTCCACATTAAACAGCCCATTACTAGACATTGATTGTAGTTAACACAGACGCCAGAGCGTATTAATCGTTCCATCCTTCCGCTCTAGTGCCTCCGTGCAGATCTGAACCTGAACACTTATCCAGGATCATTTAACAAGGTTTGAAGAAGTGAGGGGATTTCTGTCAGCGTGTATCACATCACTCCCACTGCACTGAGTTTAGTCAGGCTATTTGAAAATGAAAGGAGTCGGAATGAACAGAATGTTAGATAGAAAAGACAAATTGGATGTTTTGGTACTAACGGGGCAAAGAAGGGAGCAGTTTGATAAAAGCAGCGGCAGCAGCAAGGTCATACAGGACTTGTCTGTTTGGAGCAGTGATTTTGTGGTAATGGGCAGCAATTTCCACAAGCGACCGTGTGAGGGAAGAAAAATGAAAATGAAGATGAGAGAAGATAGAAGTCATGACTACAGTAGAGAGGGGTGAGGTACTACTTTATGAATGACAATGAGTGTTATCTCTTAAATATGATGGTGTCATTATAGTATTTCATGTCTATATACTGTATAGATATATACTAAAGAAGAAGTAACCGTCACAAAACTGTGTGTATTCTCAAGTCAGCAATTTTTCCATTCACAATTACAATGATACATTGTATAAAATTACCATTCTAATCTAATATTAATATCTCAGTTGCCTTTTGAATATTATTTGATGTTACATGATTATATATCATTTGCTAACTCTTTTATTTGTGTTCTTAATCCGTTACTACAAACAAAGATTGCTCTTGAATTGTTGTGCTGATATCCTGTTTGCATGTTATACTGTACATTTACTAACTGAAGCTCTGCAAAGACTGGACAGTTCAAAGATTGTTTAAACCAACTGGCACTGACTTTTTAGTCTTTAACAGTCGGGAAGAAGCACAAACCTTAAATCTAAGTAATCACACAGACAACACGCTGAATCGCTGCTCTGTAATGATTTGACTTCTGGTGGGAGACGACCCCACAAACCCCATGAATAAAAATACAATTATCGTATGTTTTGTACCAAAACAAACATGGAGGCAACCAGCTGCTTGTACTGATACATCCATGGTTAATATACAGAGCAGCTTGTGCTAAAAAGGCTAAAAAAGAAAGAAAAAATTGCAGAGTGTGGGTGAGATCCTGGTTGGACAGTCGTGGGTATTTTGAACTGTACAGTGTACAAGAGAATTGGAGGGTGAGTGAACTTCATCAAATGAGACTAACTTGGTTTAGGTTCTGGTTGGCTGTGTAGCTCTTTGTCTTCACAGCTCAATCAGCCTTTCCTGCATTTCAGTTGTCCAGTGCTCTCTCACATTTCCCCTCTCTCTTTTATCTATTTACTGGTACGTCTCCCTCGTTTTGACATACGACTGATGTCATCAGTCACCAGTGTGAGTCACAAATATCAAACATGTTTAAAAAAATCTTTGTTAGAATGACTGGCAGTGACTGGATCTGGACCTGCTGCCTCTAAGTATTTTCCTCACTGTCAGTTCCCATGTTAAGGTTTTCTTTGAATGATATCTCATGAAAGCGTCCTTGATAACTCACTGGAAGGCCAGTGTTGCTATGGAGACAAAAACAGTCCGCTTTGCATTACGTTACAAAACTTTTATTTACTATTATATCTACTATTTACTCTTAATTACTGAATTTATTCCAAACTGATTAAGATCTTAGTGTGCAACTGGTTCATGGAGTCCCACCACCTTCGCACACACACACACAAACTTTATATTTCCAAGAATATGTGGCAGAGGATATTTAATATATATTTAATATTCTTAATATATTCAAGAATTTATATCATTCTTAAAATGTAGAGTCTTCCTCAATTAATATTGAGCCACCTCATCCAATAAAGCTCACCAAAGTTTGTGTGTTTGTGTGTGTGAAGGGAGAGACTCCATGAACACACAAAAAATCTTAATCAACTTGAAATAAATTATGGTTTTGTCACAGGTAACAAAGCAGACTGTCTTCGTCAGTGGCTAAGGATCATGGGTAATGTAGCCTTCATTATTTCTCCTAATCAGAATCGAAGGAGAAATAATTAAAATGATGGCCATAACATTAACCTATCGTATTGTTGAGTGATCAAGGACATTTTGTGTTTTTGTGTTGAGAAATATTGAAGATTGCATTAAAAGAAAACCTTAACTTGAGAAGTGACAGTGAGGAAAATACTTCCTCCAGTAGCTCCTTATTGCTCAGCAGCATCAGGACGATGTGCCACGGCGCTCTCCAAGGTGCTGATCCTGCTGCTGGAGCTGTTAGTGTGTTCTAGTTGCTGAATCCCGAAATCTGCTTTCATATGTGAGCAGCTATCACAGAAGTGTTATCTTAGTCCTGTTTGTTATTTTCTGTGCCATAGTTTGACGGTCACCCAGTGACTTAGTTTGATAGCTTTGTTGGCTGAAGTGTTTTTTGTTTTGCCAAGGGAATAAATCTACTGAGACGTCCTGCCTCTCATTTGCACTTGGGTTCTCACTGCATTCTGACACATGGTCGGGTTAATATTGGAGTGAATGGATGGCAGGAGCAGTTTTGCCATGGATAGGTTTACATTTGAGTTAGTTGAAAGCCTGGTGCATCGTTATACAGACACCAAAGGGTGCCTTATATTTTGGTATCAGATGCCGAGGGGCGTGACAAAGCGGCAGTAATTTGACAACCTTGGAATGAAAACTGGCTGGAAGTTCAATTTACTTATTTTGAGGAGTCTTACTGAGCCTGTGTTGTATAATGTCATCTGTGTTTCTAGAGGGAGCTTTAAAAAGTTTGAGAAAATAATCCCAATGACATCATCAGGATTATTTTGTAAAAAACAAACTTTGGCTTGGTGACTCCAACTAGTTAACAGAAAGTCTTACTACAAGCCTATCACAAACTGGGGATGTAGAGTTTGAAAAGATGTGGGCATTTACCAGTCAGGGCAGGTCTGATGGCAGAGTTGCATTATGGGAAATGTGGGATCTCGTGTTTAAAGAGCTTGACTCCTACTAGAGACTAAAAGACAGGATATCTTGGCTTCTGCTGCTTTGACCGTTCTTTTTTAATCTGTCTCTTTATATAACCACAACTTTATATAAGTGCAACACTAAATAGCAGGATTACCCCTTTAAACATCAGTCTAGATATTTGCCACATGGCCACAAAAAATCCATGAACAAGTGGAAAATGACAAATAATGTATTTTTTGGAAAGGATTTCAGCATCTATTTTGGAATCTCACTTTAACTGATTGCAGCTGGTGAGCACTGATTAAAGTAATATGAATTTTGTTGAATGTGAGTACCAGCTAACACTGACACACAATAAAAAAAAAGCCAAATTGAGGAAGCCTGAGGAGCCTACCTGTTGATAGCAGAGCTGAGCTCATCCAGGCGCCGTGCGTCGGTGGTGGAGGTGTTGTCGAGTTTGGACAGGCTGTCCATCCTCTTCAGAATCACCTCCAGCATGTCACTGATCTTCCTCAGCACACCACGTGACTCCACGCCTCCCAGCACTGAGAGGAGAGACAGATGAGCAAGGAGAGACAGGAGATGAATGAAAAGTTGGACAGAGGAGAGAGGAATATATAACAAACTTGGTGAACAGCGTGCACATTCACACCAAAGATTGCAGCTCTACCTGCCCACCATACCGTAGTTGATTTTGGCTGGTCTTTTTTTTTGGGCAGCTGTCTCTATGCACTTCACTGCAATGCAGATCAAAAGCAAAGTCCCTTCTGCAGTGTGCCAAGTAATGCAAAAGTTCTCTATTAGATTTGTGAGTAAGTATCCTAAATCTTCCTCCTTTCTGTGTTGTCTAATGTTCTGCTAGCAGAAACCATTTTATGAATGAAAAATCGACAGTTCCTCTAAAATTAAATATCTTTTCAGAAAGCCACTCTTTCTCCTCACTCTTGATTAAGTAAGGATTTCCAATATGCAATATCTATCCGAGATTTCTCATGGTACTTTTTGCATATATATACTTAAATGATAAAATGGGGCTGTAACAGAGAAGAATGTCACATGAGTTATGAATTATTTACCATTTTTACCATTTGTCATGGCTAAACCTTTAAAAAGAAATGATTATTCAAAATTGAAGAGTGAAATCCAAACAGCAGAAAGCCGGCGGTCTGTCCAGAGAAAAATAGAGTCACAACAGTTGGTTCTTATGCGTCTGTCACTTCTTATGGCATGTGTTGAAGTTTACTGATGCCATTTCACTGATTAAAGTCATGTTCAGACCATCACCATTAAATAACATTTAGGGTTATTTCTGTAATTAAAAAATAATGATGAATGAACAGAAGTTAACTTGAGTCCTTTTGAAGCCTTTCAATTTTGTTTTTTGCCCCCAAAATATGTAAAATATGTTTAATTTTTTCATTCATACCCCATATTTGCTTTGAGTTGATGTAAGGCTGTCAGCTGCATTGAACATTTAGTATAGACAGCTTCCTGAAAATGACCATTTTCAGTCAGACAACCCCCACCCCCCCACCCCCACCACAAAACCACTTTAACCCCATGAGAGCAGCTCTTCTTCATTTCAGCCTGTGCGTTATCCTTCATCTTAAAGTCTAAAAGCCAACAGTTTGATTATCTCGGTCTTTAACCTGTTTATCTACAGTTTGATCTCTCATTTCCTCTGCCTACAGCAATGCACATTGCACAATGCCTGTATTCTGACGTCTTGTCATAAACTGGCTTTTGTTCAGGCCAGACACCCAGACACTCCAGAGTCTGATGTCTGAATAGGGGCTTACCTTTATATCCTTTGATACCCTTTGATATGAGTATGAGACTTCCACCAAGACTATGAGTTATGAAAGGCCAGGAACTAATTATGCTGAGGCTCTCGGTCTCTTTCTTTCTCGAGTCTTTCTCAGTCTGTGTCTGTGTGAAGGCCAATTTATTTATTCCATCTAGCATAGCAGAGAGGGCTCTGTGTGGGTAGTAAGGAGGGGCTGTGTACATAGTTGCATGTGTGGGGCGAGATGAATTCATTGGCCATCAGAATTGAAAAGTGAGTCTTAAAACAAGCACACACACACATAGATGCAGAGAAAAAGACACTGAAGGAGAGAGGAAGAATATACTGTATAATAGAATAGACTGGAAAAAATACCTCATTAGGATAATTAAAGCGACACTGCCAGGGTTAGAGTGTCTATGCAGCCCGTCCTCACAAGAAAAACAACAGTATATTAAAGGTCCTATAGTTATGTTTATAGGGAAGTGACGCTGTTCAGAGGATGTCAATACAAGGTGACAATTAGCCTTATTGGGAGGAAGCAGGTTGGGTGGATGGCTAGATAGTTAGATGGATAGTTAGAACTGATATCACACCCCTCATTATCCCTCTTTGCAGTCAACAATAATGTCAACATGTTTTTTTTTATAAGTATTGTTAATAGTTTTGCATCAGAATAAAGAAAAAAGATCTGGAGGGGTGAGGGTTTGTTTGATTGACATTAGCTAGCACGCTACCTGTACGGAACTGAGGCAAAGTTCCATACAGTTCTCATATCTGTTGTTGTCATTATGAGGTTGCCTGGCAACCAGCAGAGACTCCGGGAAGTCACTGCAACCTAACCAATAAGTTGTCAAGCACATAACCCCTGCAAAACCACAACTCATTGTTCGTGTACAGTGGATGTAACATTTTGTGTCCACACATATCAAACAGGTGGCAGAAAACACATTGAGTAAAATACAATACTTATCAAAAGTGGACTGTCAGGATGCTGGCAGATGGTAAACAAGCCAAATGAAATAAAAAACTGGCAATTTTAAAGACCGCAAATTCAGCAGGAAGGGGAATGATAGATAATCTTTGTTTCAGTGATGCAAATCTGAATTCAGAGTGTTTACTGTTCATTTTAATGTCAGGTGTGATTATAAATGAGGTGTATAGTAAATCAACACAACCCAGATACTGTCACACATGACAACACAGAGTAAAGATGGCCTAAGGGAATCTGTCCACTTTAATTTGATGCCATCATTACATTTTTGTGAACCACACATGATGCTGTAAACAGCCTAATAGAATGAAATTTGAGACATACAGTATGGGACACAAAGGTCAGAGTATATTCTTCTAGCCTCCCATCAGAACATTTGCTAGCGCCCTTATTGACACTGCAAACACCTGGATTACGCTGTCTGACCACTCAGTCAAACACCATGTCTGCTGCTTGACAGGCAATTACAGCCAATGGGCTCCAGTGCCTAACAGCTCCGGTGCAAGGTCATTGTCTGCCTCGCTCCTCTAGCAGCCGAAGGAATCCTAAGTTCAGTGAGTTATCTCCTCAGCGACAGATGCATTCGTCCGAGACTGACAGTATCGTGTCCTTTTCTTGTGATGGATCGCTGTGTAAGAATATACCGGTGGGTCGCTCTGGTGACATCTTTGTGATTGGCTGATAATGAATAACATCCATGTTAAGGGTCAAACAAATTGATGGAACGGCCATGCTGAGAAAATGATACCACACACTTTGTTTACTACATTTTACTAGATTTGATACTTTCAAACACTTTTTAAAATTGGCTTTTTTTTTTCAGCAAAGGGAGCGAATGGGAATGACTCGACAAAGCCTAGAGGTATAAAGGATCAGGTCGGGGGGCTAATTGTTCTCTGTTAGTCTTTGTTTCTTGACAAATCTCTGTGTCAAAATTTCGTCACAGACGCTGCACTCCCATGGATGGCAAATGACTAGCTGTAATAAATGAGACCCGCCTTTGAAAAGCTGTTCCTTTTCCCAATCTCATTGTCTACCTTGATAAAGGACTCACCGGCGACCTCATCACGTCTTCTAAACGTGTTTGACTGAGGCGACCAAATGCAATTTTATTTGCCATAGCAATTTAAAGGACAAGCGTCAATATTTCAGTAGCTTTCTTTAATGATGCCATTATATAGAAAATGACTGCCTTTATCTGCCCTCATCAGATGAAACCTCATTCAGATCTCATTGGTATAATATATTTGCAAGTGAAGGACACTGTGACCACAAAAACTGTATGTAATGGACAGAGGAGAGGAAAGAGGATAAGCAGCAGTTACATTACTACAGAGATGATGATGCATTGACTTGTTAAAGCTCAAAGGGCAGTGGAGTGACAGGAGAGTGTGACATTGACATTACGGAGAATCAAAATTAAAAGTAGCAACCAATTTCCCCTCTGAGAGTACATCCACACTAAGCCAATTAAATTTGAAATTCCCTCTAATCTGGACGGAGGGGTGAAACTTAAATCTTAAAACTCGGTATTTCAGTGTGTACGGGGAAACCCAAGCTGCCCAGTGAGGAGATGTGGAAGTTTAGAAGGACTTTCTGTCCACATTCTGGACCTTTCCCTGTGATTGATTGATTAAATGTCAATAAAGCAGAAAGACAGCAGAGCTTGTTGTCAATAACCTGCATTTATGTTGATTTTGTCAGATAACTTGATGATTTTATCACCGTAGTGCAGCAGCTTAGGAATAACTGCTGGTTATCAAGTATTTAGGAGCTGCGATTAAATCAGTATTTAATACTTGTTCCATTGTCTGACAACGGAAACAGGAAAATACTGTAGGCAAATGAGAAAAAAATAAATCATGAATCCGGCTGTGTTAAAACACAGTATATCTTGCTGTTTGACAACTAAAAAGAGGTCGAAGAAGAGGCAGTTTTTTTTAGTAGTGTGGATATGATTAGACGGTGTGTAGATGTAGTCTAGTAGTATCTGTGTGGTAAACTCACTCTAATCAGTCTATTACATGAGAATTACAGTCAGAGCTCTTCTAGACCCCCTCACTGTGGCAGGAGTTAGTCCATTGTTTGCATGATATATTGATAAGTTCTGACTGGTCAGTACAATAAAAGCCCTGCCATCAGATTGATGGTTATAGAGTCAGCTTTAAACCTTTGTTTCATTGCTAATCACTGCATTTTTGATGCAGCACAATACCATTGAAATAGATTTCAGAGTCCCTGTAGCAACTAAATTTTGTCTCTCTTTCTTCTCTTTTTTGTCTTTTACATCTAAAGTGGCAGAGCTGAAATAAAAAAGGGCCAAAGTGGAATTACAGGGTTTCTGACCTACAGCGGTAATTGACACTTAAATGCTGTGAAGCACCAAGGATGTGAAGTCTGAGAGGTTAGATCTTATATGCAAAGCTCCACTAAAACCAGTGACCATAATTGACACCTCTGATCCTCTTCAAGTGCAACGGACCAAAGATATGAAACTGACCGAAGTTAACATCATAAAGCAGGAAAGGTCAGAGCTGTCAATCAAACCCATATATGAATTCATTGATGTCTCCCATTACTGTTCACGCCCATGGCACTGACACATCTTTCCTCTGTTAGAGAAACCTTTCTGATGGCTTTATCCATGCTTTCACCTTTTATTAAACTTAGTTGTAAAATCCCATCCAACATTTATGAATATACATTTAAAATACATGTGGAAAATTAGCATTGCAAATGCCGTCATAAACATACATGATAAATATTCCATTACTTGTGAGTTTGATGGCTATTTCACACACTGAGGCTTAAGTTATATTAAGGTCCCTGCTGAAAGCAAATTCAAAGCCTGAGTTGGAGCAGCTTATAGTAGTGATTATTGCCTCTGTGACTGGGAGCCTATAATACTAAATTTAGCAAGAAAAAAATGGAGCTAAAGGCATCATGGAACAGGCCATTTGAATGCACAGTATGTTGTAGCAAGTCAACCGTGTCTCTGAGTTGTGCCAATTATGATGCATTGTTCCCCATGAGTGCCAGTGATTTGTTAATGAAAGACATGTTGAAATTGCTCCTCTTGATCAATGCATGTATTAATTTGGAAAGGGCTGAGTGATGCAACACTGCCCTGTAGTTTTAATTACATCGCAATGACACCTTTGATCTGCAGAAAATGATAACAGAGGAAGGTTAATAAATGGGTAGAAATGTTTAGACTCCTAAATTGACACCAAATAACCAAATATTCCCCTTAATTAGACTTGTGCTGCAAGTTATTTTAGAGTTCAGAACGGGCCAAAGATTTGTGCTTTGTTTGTCTCGGAGCATGTGAGACAAACTGGTTTTGAACTGCCCATGAAAAGTATTTCCATCTTTTTTATGCGTGTAACTACACTAACTACGCTCAATGATGTACCTGAACACCTCCTGTGTAGACACATTAGTTCACTCGCTGCTGCTGATCTGCTAAACATGCTGCTCACGCTATATTTGCTCAAAAGATTTATACTTTATCTGTGGTGGTGCTTCACATTCACCACAGTCTCGGAACATATGAGATGAGCTGGTTTTGAACTGCCGGTGGAGGTGTTTGCTCCATTTTACTTGCGTCGTTAGTCATTGTGTATTGGGCTCTGAGCGCTTCCAAAACACAGGTGACCTACGCTCAACAATGTACCTGAAGGCCTCCTGTGTAGTCACTCTGCTAACCGTGCTGCTAATGCTATGCTTTCTGTCTAGACACAGGGTGAGAGTGTCCATTCTTGATAAAAAAAGCTGTCTACTTTTCTGTGACCCGTGTCATTCCTCGTCTCTGGTCCCTCCCTGACATGCAGGAGTCAGTCCACACAGCCCTGAAGCTCTGACCTGCCACTGCAAAAGAGCGGAGCAGCTCACTGATCGCTGTCTGTTTATTAATATTAAACATATATCGCGTGTCCAGATAGCACCAAATTCCACACTGCAATCCCTTGGGTCTGCAGCCAGCCGTACACCCGCCAAGTGTGGAGTCAAATGGGAAGATGCAGACTTCAGATTCAATAAGAGGAAAAGCAGTGAGCTAACAGGACCGAGCTGCTGGCATACTATTTCATGCCGTGTTTGGGTTACCCTACTGGCATGGGGTGGAATAAATCATGCACACATACACACACATGTGCACGGTGCCCTGCTTTAGCCACCGTATTGGACTGAATATTTGGTGTCACGGCACATCACATTTCTCCTGAGGACTGAAATGCATCAAGCGTGAACAGATTCCTTGTTAGTGTCTCTAAACAGACGACTGAAAACAGAGAGGGGTGCGTTTGGCTGAGTGTACTGTATGTGTGTGCACATGCTGTAGATGAAAGTTGGCTTTTTTTTGCCTTTTCCACTTCGGAGCAGCAAAATCTTGACATGAGGAACAATTAATATCAGTCACTGGAAATGATAGTGCCAGCCACTGTAGCTTCTGTGTATGGTGTGCACATGCTTGTAAAAAAAAATCCTGAAATAGCCACAGTGTATCCCTCAGATTGACTTTATGGTAATGGAAATGACAGGAAGGGTCATACAACACAAAATAGCTAAGACTTCCCTCCATCAAATCCTTTTATGTTATTAACTTCAAAAATTCACATTTCACCCAGGCTGGGAATACTATTTGTCTGTGTCAACACCATCAAAAAAAATCAAAAAATGACTTTTCATATCTCAGCACAGTAGGGTGCCACACTAAGACAGGAGAGGCAGGATTTCTCTCTCTGTGTGTGTGTGTGTGTGTGTGTGTGTGTGTGTGTGTGTGCGTACAGTACTGCATATAAGTATGTCTATGACTGAGGCATGTACTGTGTGCAAGGTTAAATATAATGGGTTCCTCCATTACTATTAAGCGCTGAGGAAAAAAAAGCTTTACAGCAGTAGGGTTCCTCCCATTAAAAGTGTGTGATTGTGCCCCGAGGTGCTCTTGAAGCCTGTGTGAGTGTGTGTGTGTGTGTGTGTTTATGTTTGTAAAAAGGAGAGAGGTTATGGAGAGGGAAATCTACAACAAGGTGAACAAGTGCTCAGATTTTCTGCGAAGGTAAAATGGAAATAAACTGCAGCGAATTATCCACCGACGCATGACAGCACATATATGTAAGTGTACTGAACAATTAATACTGACAGCCTAGAACTACTACTCAAATATGGCACGATCCCATAAAGATAGCATTTTGAAAACTAAGAAATTCAATGTCGGAAAAAAAAAAGAAGTGAGGAATGACTATTCACCTGCAGCAGAGTTATGGCACTTTGAAAACATTTCCCCCGTCTCCACATCTCAAGCACGATCAAGCTCTGTCTTTGAAAATGAAACTGTCTTGAAGCAAACTCTCTATCATTTGATATGTGGTGGGTTTGTGAGACAGCTCTGAACTATAATCCTTCCTGCAGTGAGTCAGCCAATCATGTGTGTGCGTGTGTGTGTGTGTGCGTGAGCGTGTCCATGCCATCGTCTCTTTAAACACACACACACAGCACGCATGATGACTGGCGTACTTGTATGCCAGCACACCAAAACACACACACACACACACACACACACATGCATGAAGTATTATGTGTGTCAGAGCGGGATGGTGTTTTGATTGGCTGGGGGGGATGTTTGCATATTCATGAGAAGAAAACCATTTGTGGGTTTGATGAATGCTGACAGAAGGGCCTGCTGGATAGGAGTTGACACAGCTAAATTAACTGGCGACCGATGTAATTTTGTCACAGGAGCACACACAAGCAGAAACACACACACACACACAAACACACACAGAGAATGACAGACAAGACTGAAAGCTACCTTGACAGAAAATTCAGCCCAAAACAAAATCGAAATGATGATACTATTTTGTACGTTACAAGCCAAACTCTAAAAGACTGAACACTGTCTCTCCAGGCTGGAAATGAGACAATAAAGACTGGAATTGATGATGAAACATGAGACGTTATGAAATTGGTTCATCAGTGCTTAATAACTCATAAATGTTTGATATATTCCATCACAGTGAGTATAATTTGAATACAGGACTTCCAGCTGTGAGTGTGAAAACGCAGACGCGTCCCAGTAAAATCAGCTCTGAGATTCGTCTCATGATGACATCATCACTAAAGAAGTCTTTGCTGTTCGGCTTGAGCTGCACAATATTCAGGAAACTGTTTAGCTAAAGTTTAATATCGTCTCATGATGGATTTAGTTCATAGATGACAGCCTAAACAATCATTTAGCTTATTAAATATATAGCGCTTGCTGTGTAAAATAACATATCTTTTCTTTTTCCTCCATAGGTTTGATGTCTTCTTTTATAAAAGTGTACGTCTTTGTTTGCTTCATCCCCCCTCTTATCTCCCTCACACTCATGCTTTCCTCTAACCTCATCCTCTTCATTCCCTGTTCTTACTCCTTCACCTAATTCTTCACCCCCCCCCTCCCTCCCTCCACTTCACTCCCCCTCTCCTCTGCAGTAAATGAAACAACACAATCACCAGTAAAACTACTCTCCCATCCTTCAGTGGGCAGACACAGACACAGACAGACAGACCGGCGCTTAATGCACGGCTACCGCTCCAATCTCCACTACATATCCTCTCCTCGTTTCCACACCCACATTCAATTACTACATATTACATGCAGTTTAATTATGATGGTGCAGCAGCTCTACTGTTCATTAGCTAAAGCAACGACAGCATTGAGTGCAGGCAGAAAATAGTGGAATGGGGTTTTTTTTTTTTTTTGGCTGCACACTGGGAATGGAAGTATATACGGTGGGAGCAAATGAAAATGCAGCAAATGAAGCATGCACACAGTGACTTATTGTGCTGGCGATGAAGTAAACACAATAAATACCAGTGATCTAATAGACAATTTAACAAGATGTAAGACTAAACATGATGATATATAAATTATTTTGTGCCCTACAGCATAGAATAGAACCAGCTGCTGTATAAACTCCCCACTTTTCTCCATCTTAATTCCCCCTCTCTGTTCAACTTTTTGAAATATTTATTGTTCATTTAGTTTTGACGGGTTTCTCACCATTCATCAAGCCATGTCAAAGCAAATTGGATTTCATGAAGGGAGATGGGATAGATGAGAGGATATTAAAAGACACAGAAAAGGAGCGACAGCTACAATGCCTATTAATACTGACAGCTTCTGTCACTTCTCTTTTGAGTGCTTCTCTGTTTCAAAGTGATTGAGGAGGGGATGAAGAAAGACTTTGTGTGTAGCTGTAATCTAGCTCTTTGTGTCTCAACACTTCAGCTTCGGTTCAACCCCTCTCTCAATCCCCTTCTCCTTCCTTTCCCGACTTTTGTTCACTCACAGGGACTCTGTGAGCTGTTGTTTTATTCGATTTTTGTTTTAAAGATGTAGTAGACGAGATCTTCCTCTCCTTTTAACATTTTCCACCCTTCTTCCTTTTATCTTTCATCCCCTATCACTCTTTCCCTCTCTGTCATGTTGATAGTTTATCTTGCGATGATGCCAGAGGATGGAAAAGCAGCATCACTGAGCTTCACACAAAGCTCTTGAGACGGACAAATCAAATACTATATTTGACTAGAGACCAAATTGCCTATGTACACATATGCAGCATGAAAGGCTAATCTGTTGACAAGCTCATCGTGTCTGCATGTGTTGCTGTGTTTGTTTCTTGATGAAACTGATGAAACGGGGTGATAGCGACTGCTGTTGCAACCACAATTTCAAATGGAATAAAAAAAAAACAACGGTTTCCTTCATCAGATAGAATTATTCTTCTTTGAATTATTCATGTGTGATGCAGTGTTTATGAGTGATGCAAACACACACCATATACGAGAACATACAGTCACACTCATCCTCATTCAGACGAGCTTGACAGACACAAGCCATGGACCTGTTTACCATTCCCGTCGTCTACTGAGGTCTCACAGAAAGCATTTCACTGTTGACTTTCACTGGTTTCTGCTTTCCAGAGCAGACAAGACTCAGAGCTGCAGGGGCTCCTTTCACCACAAACCACGTCAATGTGTGTTAGTGTGACGGAGCGTTGTGTTGGACTTTGAGACTGGCAAAGATGGAGAGGTTGAGTTGAAAGTGTGTGAGTGTGAGTGTGGGTGTGCTGGTTGGGGGTACATAAGAATTTTGATTTAGTGTGACGTGACCTTTTCACTGGTCTGTGGGACTGACTGTACATACTCGGCTACAGTGTGTTCAAAAAGGTGTGTGCACGAGTAGAATTAAGATGTAGTTTATGCTCATTGAGGGATTTCCTGGAAAGATGAGAAAGCAGAAAGGAAATAACAGCGGTTAGGATGACCTCACTGGGTTGTTCTGTATGCAGCTCATATGGAACGGATGGGAAAGACAATGGTTTGGTCTTTAGGCACTTAAGTGTTATTAACTGTCACAAATCTGTTTCCCAGTCGCAATTACAACTTGGATGTGGATGTGAAGGCTATTTACAAGTCAGAAACTGGTAATCACCACACAAATCACAAGTGAAGAAGACTCTTTGATGATTGGCAGAATGTCTTCAATGATCACTTGGATTCACCTTTTTCCAGACTGAGCTCAGGTGGTTTTTAGCTTCATGAGGTCAGATGGTCAAAAGATAAACAAAAACTTCAATTTTGCCAATTTCAAGCTAAATAACTAGCCAGCAGGTGAATTCAATGAAACATGTTTTCATTATTAATCTTCACCTACTATCAACTAAACATAGCTTCTAATACTATATACTATATGCTGAACATCCTGTGACCAGGATGACAAAGAATCTTCAGAGACAGATTACATCTCTTCTGCTTTGTAAACAGAAAGCGTTAAAAGCTGCAAATAGCCGTTCACAGCTATATATCAGACTGAGTACAAGCAAAGCAAAAGGTTTGACTTTCAAATGAAAAACCATTAGGCAGATTAGACTGCGCAGTTTTTGGCAGCCATTAAAGTCAACAAGAAAGTCCCACATTAAGACTAATATCTGGTTGTTCTGTGAAGCTCATCTACAGTAATGTTACAAATAAATGTGTTAAGAATCTTAAAAATGTTTTACAGATGTAACTGCAGGTGGAAATCACACGTTGGAAATTATTTGTGCAAATCTTTTTCATTTGTTGACCAAGTGTCACGCACAGCTACAGATCTCTACAGATTTGTTCAGATATTTTTTTTACACATTCAAACATCTGAATTCGTTTGATCGTATTCTCACAAAATATTTTCACACAGTCACAATACATATGACCCTAATTTAAGCCCATACACACACGCTCACATTCTGAACATGCATTGTACGGTTTGATTTGTGTGCACATGTATGACATGAAGGTCTCGCCATAGGCAGTAATTCCATGTATCTTCTCTGCCTCTCTATTATCTTTCACTACATCACCGGAAGGCCCGCTATCAATCAACGTCACAATGAAACATGGCTGCATCCCTGAGGGAAGAATAAAGAAACAATGGAAGAGAAAGAAAAGGACAGTGTCACATTTACTGTCGTACAGTAGAAGCAATGATATCATCAGAAAATCAGACATTAATGGGAATTTTCCTAACGCCATGCTTTCCCTTTCCTTCCACTCGTCATATATTCATTGTACACGAGCACTTGCAGGCTGCATGTTTCAGTTGTGCTTTCTAGAAATGCACTGAGCTGTAAGCAGGTTCGTTCTTCTGCCAGCGACTACATGTTTTGGCTCCTGATGTATAAAGTATACCACAGGGCAGTTTATACGGTGATTATGTTTAATGCGAAACAAAAAAGGATTTCTTTATCCTTCAGTTTTGTCACCGCACATTCATCCTGTACGGTACAATACAGATAGTCTCAGAGCTCCTCGGACTTGAGTACGTTCACACTCCAGAAATCAATCTTTTCTGTGACCTCTCAATAATCTTTTTGTCCTTTGTCTCAATTTCCTCTCTCTCCTCCTTTCATGTGCTCACACATTCTTTCTCCTCACGATTCCCGACTTCTTCCTTCTTTCCCTCTTGCCATCTCTCAATCCCTATTCCCCTCGAATCGTATCTAATGGTCTCTAACTCTTTCTCTCTCTGGACCTATAAGTGTTTGTCTCTATAATTCAGCGCTCAGCAAATAAATTAGCATCTGTCAAGGCTATACTCTGTGTTGAGAGATTTGGCAGAAGCTGCTTTCTTTTTTTTTTTTGGCTTGATGGCACACTTCAGTGCCCTGGCACCGTCACTCATCCCGTTATTTACTCTGACTCACAGGTAATGAAGCAAAGGACTGGTGAAACCATGTGTGAGAGGAAAGACATACCACTGTTGGAGCCAGAATGGACATCTGGCCTTGTGATACTGGGAGGCTGAGTTGCAAACTGGGGATATACAAATGTTTACAGTCGAAATGAACAGCTGGGCTGGGGGCAGTTTAGGTGTATAGTGTATAGTCTGAAGGCTTTTAGCCAATTGCAACAACTGTGTGATGTGTTTTACAGAGCCAAAATAGAAAATGAACTAGAGGAACAACACAGTCGTTGTCTCTAATGTGGTAACATCACTCGATTGCACATATTCCTTTTTTCAGTTGTTCATATATTATTATTGGAAAAATTTCACCACATCCCATGAAATCCTTTGCTGCTAGCATACATCTCGTTAGAGTGCAAGCAGCTTCTATGCATCTCCTACGGATGGGATAAACAACAACATTATGCTGTAACAGCCATTAAATGCTTTTTGCAAAACTTTCAGTCACTGATGGAATTTTAAAGCAGAATGTTTTTTTTGTTTTTTGTTTTTTTTTCCCCCCCAAAAATGATTAAATCAGAAAACAGAGGGCGTTGTTTAAATTTTAAGGGAACACATTTGGCAGCAGTTAGCTAATCTCAAAGCGGCACTAAATAATGAAACGCATTATGATTTTATGATAGTGATGATCACTGATACAGTTCTTACCTCTGTGTATTATCCACTTCATTATGACAAAAATGGTTTAAATCCAGTAAAGGTTATAAATGTTCTGTCTGTTGACTTAAGTTTGATTGAATAAGACTAACTGTGAACGTTGGTGATTGTTTCTATATGTGCTTTACAGCACTGAGAACATTCACATCAGTTGGATATGTCACCTTAGATTAAGGGCATTTTCAAACCTATAGTTTGTTTGCTCTGGTCTGATGAATCATTGGATGAATCAGCAAACTTGTTGCATTTTTCCTTTGGTCTGGTTTCTTTTTGTACAGAAAAAAAAACAAGAAAAACAAAAATGCATCAGTAAAAGCCGTGTGAGAACGTTCACTCCACTCATTGCCAGTCAATGCTTCATTTGTCCCTATTCATTTTAGTGGATACAACTGATTTTAAGCAGAGTGTTGATATCCTGATCCATTGCTGGACTTATTTTACCACCTATAGCCAACCTACTGTGAAATCTGAGCGGTACGTAAATTCATTTAGCAAGAAATTAAAAATAAATAAAAGGTATTACATTAGATTTGAAATCTGCAGCTGAAGGGAAGAACAGAATTAAGAAGGGAAGACACCAAACAGAGACAGAGGGGTGGAGAAAATCATAGAGCAGAAACTAGGCCAGTTGACTGAGGCCCTGATAGGTTTGTGTTCAAGTGGACTAAGACAAGAGTGACCTCTGTTTCCAATTGACACTCTGTTGTGTAATCTGCAGATGTTTTGTCATTCTGTGTCTGTCTCACACACAAACGTGTGCACACTCAAATCAACACATTTATATATACTAAATCTCAGACTAATCTGACAGCCATGTCAGCTTCAAAAAGCCTCTGTTTGCAGCTGAGGCTCTGCCTGCGGTCTCTGCCTAATTGTATTATCTTTCAGCTACCGGAGACACTACTTTGTTTTATTCTGCTGATGCTGACAGAGATGAAATGTTAGTTATTGTGTAGGGAAAATCATAATAAAGTGTGTGCTGTGTTGACAACATTGCTGGCCACTTAAAGGTTATGGTGCACAATAATCATAGTTGGCATTGTAGAAACATGTGTGCACATCACATTCACATCCACACAGAGAGACAATACACAAATCATAACACCATGCATGCAAAGAACATGCTTATTAAATCCCACTGGATGGTTAATCAATTATTTATTAATTCCCCTGTGCTGAGGATGCTGTTCTTTTGAAATATGGATAATAGCTACTAGACAGTGCCAAGTGTATTTGTGTTGCAGTCTGTCTGCGAGTATGAATGTGAAAGTCAATAAATATATAATTGCATTTCCAGTTCTTTGTGTGTGGCGTATTTAATAAGATTGTATGTACTTGCATGTTTTCTGCTGTCTCCATTTTTTTTTTGAGCCATTATAATACAAAGTTTGTTTCTCTTAAACCTGAAATCCTTAAATTATTTTTGTTAATCTACATGGTTGAGTTCTGTTAAGACTGAAATGCCACCATTCAGTCTCATTAATATTATATATCAGAGGTGGAAAGTAACAAAATAAAAATACCTCAGTTACTGTACTTAAAGAGAGTTTTCAGGTACTTTACTTGAGTATTTATTTTTCTGGCAACTTTTTTCTTTTACCCCCTACATTTTAACACAAATATCTGTTCTTTCTACTCTTTACATTTTCAAGACAGGCTCGTTACTTTAGGTTTAATCAGTTATTTTTATTTTGCATCATTCCCAACATCAAGACCAATGATGTGCGGTCAGGTTAGGCAGGGTATTCATAATTTGTCCCAGGATTACACATACTCCAGTTAAATTAGTCAGTCTACTAATCATAGGCAATCTATGCCTCTGGGCATCATGAGTGAGCTAACCGGTTAATGTTAGCTTGTTATATGCAGTGATGGCTATTAGGTGGTAAAGGTCAGTGGCGGCTGTGGCTCAGGAGGTAAAGCGGGTCGTCCCCTAATCGGAAAACAGGCAGTTCGATTCCTGGCTCCTCCGGTTCACACGTCAACGTGTCCTTGAGTAAGATACTTAACCCCTAATTGCTCATGATGGCTGTGCCATCTGCGTGTGAATGATTAGATTTCCTCTGATGGGCAGGTTGGGATGGTAGCATGGTAGCCCCTGTACCCGTTCAGTGTGTGAATGTGTGAATGTGATTCGTAGTGTAAAGTGCTTTGATTGGTCGGAAGACTAGAAAGGAGCTGTACAAGTACAGTCCATTTACCATTTAGCGTCTATTAAAAGGACATATTGATGCCATGTGGATATCTACAGTTTAAGCCTTTTTTTTTGACAGTTAGTTAGTTCGACATAGCTCCCTTCCCCAGCTAGCTGCTAGCACTTAGCACAGATAGCTTAACGGTGGCAGTCAGCATGGATATTTCTTACTTAAAAAGATTTTCAACAATGTCTTATGAAGAAACTTATGAAACTGAGGAATACACCTAACAAGGAGGACTTTTCCATCAAAGACAGTGACATCTTTGTCCAGAGGGATAGGTGCATGGACTTCACCTACAAATAAAATAAGTGCGCCATTTGAATTTCTCTCTTTTTTTCCTTTATGTTGGTGCTTATTGGTGTGCTTTTGCACTTTTTGTAGTGGTGAATACTTTTTTTTCTACTTATCGGTCTGCTGACATCAAGCTCTTTCTCTCTTTTTGTTGGGGTTTCTTGTGTTGTATAAGTCAACAATGTGTGAGCACATTGTAAGCCAGATGTGTCCATTGATTAGTTTGATTGTGCATTAGCTCCACATCTGACTGACTCTGCAGGCCCTAGGCATATTTGTTGATTTACAGCCTAATGTGGACTATATTTTATCTATCCATGTGTAATATGACCTTGGTCTGCTGCATTAATTGAATGTAGACATGTCACATTGATAGGTCACTGCCTACCCAGGCAAAGATTTCTCCGTATGTTACTAATAAAGACAGATTTCAACCTAAATAGATGGGACAATAACACATAGAAAAGATGATCCCTCAGTGTATCCATTGGTGCATATCACACATGACAGACATAACAAGACGAAAACAATGTAAAAGATGTAACGAGATGAAACTGACAAGAGAGGAAGACTCAACTGCAGAGAAAAGGCGTCTAGTGAAAGTGATGTCTGTGACAGGGAGAACTAGTAGCAACATAGATGAAAGTGAACCAAAACATGGGCACCATCTTCCATATCCTGGTTAAAATCTTTCTGCTTCTGTTCTGAGTTTGTCACACCACAGAAAAATGTGTAATTAACCACCCAGCCAAATTTGAATGATGAGTAGCCAAGTATATAAAATTAGGTTTCAAAATCATGGAAAAATAAGTAGTATTCTCCACTCTGAAATGCTGGGGATGTGTCTGCTGAAGGTGCTGAAAGCATGGTCCAACAGCTCCTGAGGTAACAACGCTAGTACCAAACCCCTGTATAAAAATACACAATTTAAAATAGGCCTTGTTTGTGGGTGTAAGGCAAGCAACACAGATGATATTTTAAAACTAAGGTAACGTTAGTACATTTTATTCGAATGGTTTTAAGCCTGTTTTTCGCTAGCAAAAATTAGCATTAGCATTATCACAGTTAACCATAGACTGTAAATGCACCATGCTAACCAAGCTAGCAGCTTGCGTCAGGGTCAGCTCCACCCTCTAGTCCAAATATGGTCACTTCTCATCACTTCTGGCTCCAAAAATCTAAGGTGGGGAAGGTCAAAATGCCAAACTCGAGGCTTCAAAACATGATGAATATTGAAAAGCCCAAAAGCATGAGTGCTATGACCAATTGTGATATCAAGGCAACTGAGGGTTTACAAGAGTGTAGTTGTATCTGAGAGGAGGATTCTTCACTGGACAGTCCTGTACTTTTGAGAGAATTTAATTTTTTTATTTGAGTTTGCTTCACTTAAGTTACTCTAACATCGTTTAATGACCAGAGAGAGGTGATGATTGCTCTAAATGTTTTCTAGATTCAAGGTGGGACTTCCAACACTAGATATCATTCATGCTTTGGAGCAGCATGCATCTGTATTCAGGGCCTTTCTGTGCTCAAGTGTGGAACAGCTGACATCTGCAACATTGGAGGAAATCTTTGAGGTTCAGCTCAGTGAAAAAGGCAGCACAAGACAAAAGAAAGAAACTAGAGTACTAGGATTCTGGAGAGACTATCTTCTTGACACAGAAGGTTTATTTTAATTAGAACAATTGTTCTCATCTTGATATCATCTTGTATTGATGGCAGTTATATTGAAATATGATATTTTATAACTTAACTCAATACTTCTACTTTTTTTTCAGATAAACGAACAGGAATCTTCCTCCAGGACATCCTGATGTTTGCCACTGAATTAAACACTAGGGTTGCGCCCAAATACAAATACATTATTTGGCAAAGAACAAATAGTGGATTTATGAATATTTGTTTCATAAAAATATTTTTAAAATTATTTGTTTTTGGGAAGAAAAAAAAGCCCAAGTCAAATACCAGTGCACAGGTCGGTTGTATTCCTATCTTAGTCTCTCTCCTCTGCTCCACTGTTACGTCTATCAGCAGGTCTCAATGAGGGGAGTCACATCCACCTGCTACATGACGCACATTTCCTAATTTGGACATCACTCCCAGAGTTGGGGCTGTTCCCCAGAGATAAAGCTGAGCTACTGACACAGGCGAAGTGCTCCCAAGGGACTCTCCATAACCTATTGTTCACCTTCTCCTTTCCACAAAAAATAGGTAATAAATGAAAAGCGCAAAGCAAGAATGGCCTTTGAAGTTCCTCCGTACATGTTACATACTGTGTCTGCAATGAGGTGATGAGTAAAGTTTTAGCTCAGTAGTCAGCCCAGTGGTCTATGATCTGGGAGACTCCAGTTCGAGTTCACTTTAATTTTCTAAAATTAAAAGCGTAATAAAAACAAAAACAGGATTTTTAAGCCTCTTTCCACTTTTATTCGAATACAAACACAAATAATTGTGCTGCCTCAACAAATACAGATACAAATACTGGGACATCCCTGAAAACTGATTTTTCAGTTGACGTCTCACTTCCCAGTCAGTAGAACCTGTACAAAGACAGCTGAAATACTGATGTCCAAGACTTATGTTGACCAGTTTAAAAACTACATGGACTTTGGAATACAAAACCTGGTTACCTCTGGATATCTCACCTGGTTTTGGATTCCACCAATTTTAAAGACAGTATCAGAAAACACAAACTGTGACCTTGGAGTACAATATGCACATCAATTCAATTTTACATTTACATATGTTTTCAGTCAACTGGCACGCTGTAATTCTGGGCCTGTGGGAAGAATATATATATATTGTTGTTCATCTATAAGCAGGAAGTTGTGCTGAAGTTAAGTTCATCCTGTGTAATGTTCTGGTGAGAAGTGTTGGGAGAATCAGCATGCTCTAATGATGTACTGTACTTGAAATTTTGCTTTGCAATTTCTGTAACTTAAGTTTGTAAATAGATATAATTAGAGTAATGGCTGACATGAGGTGAATAGATTATGACAGAATCTTCATTTTTAGAGAAAACTGTATTTTCATTGAAAGCTTCTCAACAGGCATCTGAATTTAATTGCATTTTTCATCTGATGAAAGTTAAATATTTTAATTGGTAGAAACAAACCTGTGAGGCAGGTTGTACATGACATCTGGTTTACCAGATGGACAATGTGACTGGTTAGCAGCTCTGATGGTATGCATGTTACACTTTTCCCTGCATTCATCGGAGTACCTCTGTAGCACACCCATGAACATGAACTGCACTAGGCATGTGTGCTCATGACCACCACTGAAGAGATGTCTTTCCCTCAGGTCATTCATGACGTCCATCCAGAATTGAGACCTGAACACACAGACTCAAATTAGAGCTGTTTTAGATGAAACATTTCCATGTAATGGATTAAAAATTAACATTATAACGATCATCATCAAACAGTAAACCTGCAATACCACAAAAAAGTATTTACTGGATAAAAGGGGTCCATCTCTGTTTTAACTACTGATTTTGATCATTTCAGTGGAAAGGAAATCAATGCTCCAGCAACAACACTAGATGTACCACTGTATCTGCACATTTCAGAGGAGGAAAAGGCTACAATCTCAGTGTCTCATAAATGAACTGAGTGACCAAGGATAAGATAACTTGTAATGGTATTTACTGAGATCACCTGTGGAGTTTACTCAGTCCCACCTCTGTGTGGGTTGGCATGTTCTATTGTCCGTTTAATGGTCATTTACACAGAAATGTCATGTTAACCAGCAGAGATCTAATTATGAACTTTAAATGCTGAGCCTTTAACTCCTCCAAATTCTGATTATTCCAGAATTAAATAACAATAATTCTTTGTCTTGCACGAAGTTGAATTCCTAAAGGATCAAGCTCTCCCATTAAAGCCATGACATCATCCCCTCTCACTGTCGGAGATGTCTGCCACATCGAACAGTAGCCACAATGCTGGCCCAGTCCCTTCAGCTCTTCTTGTATGGCAGCACGTAGAGTAGCAAGAGGAGAGTAATTTTTTTTTGCCTGGACAATGAGAAGCTTTTCAATTTACTCTTTAGAGAGTGAAGGCTCATTTTAACATTGTGAGTCGTTGCCAGGAAATCCAACATTTCATTGTAGCTGTAGCCATCATGGAAGTACTTTTGAATCAGATACTCTTTTGTGGGGCTGTCTGATGCTTACCCTGACAAACATAAAGGGAGTAAAAGATAAAGGACAGGCTCCAGCACATCATCCGGTCTGCAGAAAAGACCTTCAGCTGCCGTCTGCCATCTCTTCAGGACCTGTACGCCTCGAGGACCAGGAGGCCTGCGGGAAAGATTATGGCAGGCCCCTCCCACCCTGGACACCATCTGCTTGAACCTCTTCCCTGTGGTAAAAGGTTGAGGTCTATCAAGACCAAAACCTCACGCGATAAGAATAGTTCCTGCCCCATGGCAGTGGGACTCATAAACACTCTCCCTGCCCCCCACTGACTCAAAATCTGAATCTGTTTCATTATTTTATTCTATGAACCGAGAACAAATATAAAATTATTATATAATATGAGCTGTTAAAAATCTGTGATAAATTAGTCTACAGTCTATGACCTCTGTATTTTACCTCCATGTATTTTACATAAACAAACGTTCAGAAAAGTAGGCCTCCATACTGTTAACGATTGTATCTACCTACTAATTAGTGTTCCTAACAGTGTGGTGTGTTGAACTTGTATTTTCTGCAAACAAACAAAAATACATACAATCAAGTCTACTTACTGTTATCTTCAGCTTCTGCCAAAAACTGCACATTTTTGCCACATGAGTCATAAAACACATGACCAGTCCCCAGATCTTAGACACAGGAAGGACAAAACATGGCAGCCTGGAAAAGTAGACACTGATATGGTGAATCCATTTAGTCAACTCAATCAAAAATGACATAAATAGCAATCATCACTAAATAAAGAGAAAGTTTCTGCTGCTCTTCTGTATATGGATGTTTACTCTGTCACCTCTCTCTGCTCTTTATTTCTCCTTGAGCATGTCTAATGCTCTCTTCACTTCTCCCCTTCACCTTCCTATTCTGTCTTAATGTCCTTTCTCTGCTTTCTGTCATTTCCTGTGTCCCTCTTCTTCACATTTTTCTTCACACCTTTTCTCGTCATCTCCCTGTGCTCTTTGTTATTTACCTGCGCTCGATTTGTCATTTCCTCTCTGCTTCTCTTTTTTTTTGGCCCTCTGCACCTCTCCCTTTTACATTTCTATTTACATACTGTCTCTGCTCTCCTTTTCACCTCTTTTCACTTCCAGTCGTCCTCTCTACACCTTCCTCTTACGCAATGTTCCCTCGCTGATCAATAAAGTATCCTATCATATGTGGAGACGGACGATGTGGAGGAGAGAAAACTAAATGCAATCAAAACACTTGGGTCTCCCGGAAAGTAGTTAGCTACCACTACCAATAACGTTAGCTTGAGTTAAATGCAAGATCTGGCCCACAATGTTGTCTCTAGCATGCAAACGCTAGCTACATAAATCTGTTGCTCTTTTATAATATTGTAAAAGACTAAGGCCAAATGTAAAAAAGAATACGTACCTTTTTACGTCACTTCTTAGTGCTTAGGTCTTCCACTTAGTGCTCCCCCTAGAGGCCTGGAGAGGTTCTGTTGTGTTCACTGGATATGCAGCGTTTTTCTGTTGCATTTGTTTTCGGGTTTGTGTGTTTTTGATTTTGCATCATTTGTTTTGGCTTCCTGCAGCATCGTTTTTTTTCATTTGCAGCACATTACTGTCGTCGTATTTGTTTTGGATTTTCATATGTGATTTTGAATTGGCATCGTTTCTGAGGCTGCAGCACATTTCTCCTGATGGAAATGTTTTGGGCCGTGCATGTGCATATTGTCACTCCCAGAGAAAGCAGGTGAATCACATGGAGAGGTACAAAAACCTCAATTCACCTGCTATGAAAAGGAGATCTACTTCAGAGGAAGGCCCTTCATCCAAGCAACTTAAATTGTGAGAAACCAAGAGAGTGTCACATAATTGATCACGCTATAACTTTGTCATTCAAGGTCTGCACCCTCTCAGTATTGTCGGACAGCAGGGTTTTAAAACTCTTGTGCATCACCTACAAGTAGATGTGGTTATAATGTCTCATAGTACGGTGAAAAACAAAGTTGAGAAAGCAACACTGGAAATAAAGAATAATCTAAAGGCTGCCGTGAGTTCATCGTTACCACTACTGATTGCTAGACAGACTGAATCTCACTGAAACTCTGGAGAGATGCTCTGCTGCTCTAGCATGCAAACAACTCAAAGGATCACATCCCTTTTCTGCACTCACTTATGCTCTGAGTGATGTACATACATAGTACACCACCCGTAAGAAGATTACATGTACTACGACTGATAATGGCTCCAATTTTATACAAGCATTTCGAGTCTATGGTGAGCTGGATGTAAACAATAATACAGAACCACTTGAAGGGAAAAGGCCGAGTCAAACAGGAGAGAGAGAACAGTGAAGAAGAAGAAGAAGAAGAAGAAGAAGGAGAGGGGGAAAACATTGTGGGTGTTGAGTTTGTTGAAGCTGGAACTATGTTGGACGAAGATGATGGCCTGGAATACCAAAAGCACCATTGCTGTGCCTGCCACATTCTCAACCTGCTTGATGTCTCAGAAGCAAATGCCAATACAGTCTATAAGAGGCTCTCTCATTCAGTGTTTTAAAAGTGCTGGACTCTGGAACAAGAGCAGTAGAACCACCACAGCTGCAGAGATAACAGAAAATAAATGCAAACTCCAGCTCTTGAGGCCAAATGAGACGAGGTGGAATTATCTTTTTCTGGCTGGTGGAGAGGATTGTGAGGAAAATGAGAGAACAAGGAGAAGACATGCTGGACAAGTGACGAAGGCATCCTAAAACTTGGTAAGTGTTGTACAGTTTGCTTTATGCTTGACATTTCCTGAAGATAATGGAGGAGATTTTGGTATTTGAAGTATCCATAACATACTGAGCAATTGTTTTTCAAAGTCACATTCACCTGTGCAAACAACATTACAATCCTACGCTAATCCTCATGTGTTGTGTATCAAAAATAATTTGACAAAACAGCTTAGCATTAAAATATTGTAATCTAATTCCATGATCTAATTTTTTTAATCTAAGTTACAAAGGTGATGTTTATGGGAAATGAAGAAACTGCTGAAATGCTTCTTTGGTTTTGTATTCCAAAGGCCTAGACTACATCAAAAGCTATCTGAAGGAGCAACCCGAGCAACTAGAGTCCTACCTGGCCTACCCAGCTGATACCATGGATGTCCTGAATTCTTTCCCAGCAGTGTGCAATTTGTCTCTGAAGCTCAACTCACCGCTACCTGCCTCAGCTGATTGTGAGCACTGCAGGACTGATTTTTAGACCCAAAAGGGCAAACCTTGATTCACAGAACTTTGAGAGCCAGCTTCTGCTAAGACTGAACAAAAGATTTTGGCAGTCCTGTAGAGATGAGGGAATTTCTAACAAAAGAGTTTAAAGCTTAATTAGACCTAAAGTTCTGCTGCTGACATTGAAAACTGATTTGCACATTGGAGTGAAGTTACTGTTCATTATTTTCTGTATATTGTTTTTTATTTTATTTTAAGTTAGAATGGTTTAGTTTAATAGTCTTCAAATAATATTAATATGACTTGAGATTCAGTTCGCTTTGTACAGAAACAGCTGGTAGAAATGTCCTTCAGAGGGCATTTCAGACCTGTACTTTTTCACTATTACTTGAGTAAAGAAGTTGAATCAATACTTCTACTTTTACACATTTACATCTTATTTTACACAAGTATCCGTACTTCTACTTGAGTAAAGAATGTGTATACTTTTGCCACCTCTGCTATATATAGCAGCTCGCTGTCTTTATAACAACACCATAAAGTCTCTTTGAAGAGGGTCCATCAGACACATTAAATGTAAGTGTGAAATTACCCTTATATCACTAAATCTTTGTAAAGAGTGCCATTTCAACACTTTAACAAAACAAAGGATCAAAATCATTACCTGGTTGGTTGAGAACATTTTCATTTACCTAGCAACAAAGTTCTTGACACACAAATCTTTTTTTTTGCTGACCTCCAGCGGTTTAACTCCTCCCCCTTACTACAGTGATGTAGATATGTACTCCTAGGTGTGTCAGTACACTGTGACATCACTTCCGGGTGTGGTAAGAGGTGCAACGCAGTGAAACACTGCTTTTCAGCCTGGTATTAAATCACTCTTTAAAGACATAGTTAAGAAAAGTAGTTCATTAACCTATTTTCTTTTATCTATTTGTTTATTTTTTTGATAAATCCATCAGCACTCTGTCAGTGGTTTGGCTTTGTTTCCAAAGTTATGATGTTGGATTTAACATAAAAACTGTGCACTGGAAAAGTGTCAGAACACCAGCGGATATATTGGCACTGAACAGAGGCTACTTGTTCCTTCCACACCACACCTTTGTCCAACAAATGATGATATGCGGTCACTTAGACACGTACAACACAGCTTAACCTCGACAGATTTTGCCTGGTTGCTGACATCAACGACACTGATAGCTCTGGTAACGATGGTATGGTATTGATTTGTTCAGCTGCAGACAGCTGACATTTAGTTTAAAGGTAGAGGCAGTAGTCCGCCTTCTGCCAGCATGTTTTTCCATTGGGGAAATATGATATAAGATCTAATTGAGGGAAACACATGATATGGTCAAAGATATGAGTGTGAATATGAGTGTGAAGCACTTCTAGACAATTGGATACTGCAGTTTGTGTTACATGGCAGATGGCAGCAGAGATAGAACAATCATATACATTTATAATGTAAGAGGCACTTTGTGGTGAAAAGGTAGTGAGAGGCACTTGTGTATATTGATATGTACAGGAATATAACTACGGACATCATGGACTGGGGGTGCGTTACACATAAACAGATTCATAATTTAGTCGGGCAAAGCAATCTCATGGGATCACAGAAGAGGATTCTTTAACCGCTCTACAGCTGGGTGCATTTAAATGTAGATGTAAAATACATTTAATTGCCGTGAACATTTTTTTTCTAGATGTGAATGTAGCATGGATTTTATTTGCACAAAGCTTGCTGTGGGGCTCGAGGCAATCTTCTCCATCGACTTGCTAAACTGTCTGAGCTCAGCTGCTTCTAAAGCCTGTGGGTATAGTTAGCTCTGTGCATGCTTGTGTGTGTGACAGAGAGAAAGAAAGATGGAGGTTGTTGTATATACAGGACATATGTGATGTACTATATATGTCTGGAAATGTTAGAACACTAGTTTGTGTGTGTAAACAATCTACAGCATGAACTACAGGTTTATATGTATCCCCAGATTCTCCACCTCACAGGATGCTGAGTCGGACACATTTCATTCTTCACACAGCAACAGAGACTGACGTCGCCTTGAGCGAGTCCATTAAGGAAATGAGAGTGATCAATCAAAATGGATTAATCCAACTTGATCTCCAAAAGGCAGATAAAGAAATTTAAATCTGGACCAGCACACCCACATGTTGGCATGCATTCTCACATACATACATACACACACATTTAGACACATACTTAAAGCCAAATAAGGCTGCTAATATTTGCCAAAAGCTGTTATTAATAGCTGTATAACACAGTAGGTGTTTCATGCTTTAACTCTGTGACTGTATCTGAACTTGTGTTTCAACTGAGCAGTAATCCTGTTCAGAGTATGTATGTATGTACTTGTAAATCCCAGGAAAGTGACTGTACTCCACCACATCGATTGTAAGGTGAGTGCTTCTGACAATGAAAAACGGTTGCGTTTGTTAAAGCCGTTTTCATTCAAATGCAACGCATTCCTCAGCAGACAAATCTATTGAATGTTACATGACAGAAACAAAGAATGAGAGATTTGGGAAAACCTTTTTAGAAATTGCTTTTTCTGTTGTGCTTCAGCACGTCTTTTATTTACAGAGAAACGGATGGGCCCTATCATACCAGCTGACAGGTAATGCCATTTAAACTTTCCCAGGGAGAAGAAGAGCCCAAGGCTTGGCAGTACAGCAGAAAGCTGCTAAACAGATGCTTGAGTGGAAGAAAGCCATCAGCATGTACATGTGAGTAATGCACAGAGGTGCTTGTTACAGGTACTGTTCAATATGTGGCCATGACAAAGGATGGAGTTTTACTGAATGCTGAATGAAACCTCACATATGTTGCTATTGAAGCTGTGCATTCAGGCTCTAGACAACAGGGGGCCCTGGCAAAGATTTCTTCAGGGGCCTTCCTTATTTGCCAGGAGCCGAGAACTATGAAATAAAGCTATAAACTATATGTATATACTTTAACTATATATAAAACTATTATTTGTTTTATTTAACTTCGATCAGTTTCATAGGCTGCTTTCACAAACCTTCACAAAGCTAAAACTATTTATTTAGTTTCACATTAGATTCTAATTAGTCTCATATAATCTCAAGGTAAATAGCTAGCAAGCTAGTTAGCTTGCTAGATAGCATTAAAGTTCTTGCCAACTCCTAAAACATTAGCTAGGCTACATGTTACATAACATCATGTGTCTTTGCTATCTAACTTTTTGGCTTACCATTTACTATCATCATCATTTATTATTATCTGCTCCACTTACCACTGTCCTGCTTTCTTTTCTCTTCCTCATCTTTCTTTTTATTTCTTTTTTCCCTCTCCCCTCATGCTGGGGGCCCCAGGCAGTTGCCTGCCTTGCCTGTTCATAAAATTCACCTCTGCCCAGCAACTTTCTTTATTAAAAAAAAAAAAAAAAAAAAGGATTTACAGGGCCCTACGCTATTGCATATTCAGCCTATAGGGTGGGCCGGTGCTGTATGTGATGTATGCATTAATTACTGTCTTCTAATCAAGAGCATTGGTACGTTATTATCAAGAAGATTACACACATAAATAAAAACACTGCTTATTAAAAGTTCAGTTAGTGAAAAACTGGGGGATCTTGGGTAATGCTTTCTTACCATGTCCCATTTCATTAAAGAAATACCCTCCATGTGGCATTAAGTACTGTGAAGATGTCCTAATAACTACACATCATAGGGCTAAAAACAGATAATACCAATGCTGATGGTGCCATGATTATCGCTTCCTCATGATTATCAGAAGCACAGGAGGGCTTGATGTATATGTGTGTGTGAGTTGTGAGGCAGATAGAGAGAGCGAAGCGAAGGGGAGAAAAGAGAGACGCAGAAAGGTTGACTGTAATTTCAACCGACTGCATGAGATCAGCATCAAAAGAGTGTTTATGCGTTTGTGTTCCAGACGAACGTGCACATTTAGCTTTGTGCCCAAGTGTATCCACCGTTGGTAAAAATGAAAACATCTCAGCTGCCCTAAACTGAGCTTCATCCTCCTCTTCTAAACTATCAGCAACCATCACACACACACACACACAGAGGAAACACACCCCTATAGTAGGACAAATCCAGCCGTCTAGAGCTTCCAAAGTCTGAGTGAAGTCCCGATTCATCTTTCTCCTTCAAGTATTTCTACTGTTGTTGGATTGATTCTCTGATTCTCTGCCGTTACCTGTCAGCATGAGCTGTTGTGTGTGTTCATCTTGCAGGGGGAGGAAGGGTGGGGCACAACGGTAGTAGACAAAAACATTTAAGAAGCGGTCTCGAGTGTGTGAGTATTGTTTAGAGAAAAAGAGATGGAGGAAGTATATCTATCTATCTTGTCTTGCGATCATCACTGAATCATTTTCATTAGTCATTTGGTTTGATTCTTGAAGAAATCCTGAGGCTCCATCTATGGAAATAGATTTATTTTGATCATATTTATGTCTGTACATCAACAAACTCCAATCACTTAAATCTGAGAAAGAGAAATTCATTCCAAACACTATATCAGGCAAAACATTAAATAAATAAATAATAAAAGCTTCCAAACTGAAATGGCAGTGAAGACAGTAATACTCAGCACTGTAGACTAATGATGTTAATCACAATCATTATTAAAGTGGAAATGACATCATGTCTAACACCAAGAGTCAAATATTTTTCAGTTTACAGCTAAAGAACGAATGGAGTCAGAAAGTTGCTTTTCCAGTTAACATGCAATGTTTGATTCTTTCAAGTAAATATGTGTCTTAGCTGAACTGAAAACTATTGATCTGACATCAAGTTCATTTTTTTCTGTAACTCATAGGGCTGGTAAATTAAAAACTCATGCAGCTAATTCTTCTTAATTAACCACATCTTTCCAATCAGTTAGCAACAGCTTTATGTTCACACTTCCAAAAACTACTTTTTGCATCGCTGACCAACATCACGTTTACTGACTTCAAAGTAGAAAGAGATGTAGAGAGAAAAACACACAGAGCTGCGATGTGAATGCAGCAAACAGAAATCAAACAGGAGTTTATGGAACTGTGAAACAAACAAAGGGATCAGAGTTAACTCATATTAGAGCATCCTTTGCTCTCATCCTTTGTTCTCCTCAGCTGTCTATACTTCATTCCTGCTGCCCTACGAGACTTGTCACTTCCTCCTTGCAGCATTTCCTGAAATAGCACCAGTGCCTTTGCGCTGCTGCATAAGCACCATATCCAACAAAGCACTTCAGATACAGTACATACAGTATGTAGCATTTGCTGTGCCACTAATCTAAAATCACTGTTGCTAAATTATTTATGGTTGTTTATGCATGCATTTCTCACATCAGCTTAGTTCTGCTTTCTACCCATTTCTTCCCGGGGCTGTTTCATTTTTGCATACAATTGTATGCATTGCATACAATTAGAGTGTTGGCGTGTCATATGCCGGTTTTATAGCAGTTGGTCAGTTTTATAGCAGGTCATATTGCACTCAAATGCAATATAAAATATAACTGACCGTTAAGGTTAATGGTCTTGATGAGGGTCAGTGTATGACTGAGAGAAAAGATTTTAAAAATGTAACTGCATTCATTTGGAAGCATCTTCTAGTCCACTGCCTGTATGAGAATAAAGAAACAATTGTTTAATTTACTGAACATTTGTGAATCGATTCAGAATTGTAGAAGAATGGAGATTGTTCCAGATTGTGAATTGATTTATATTTGCTTCATTTGACATTTTTTCATGTCAATTATCAGACGTTACTGAATTATTTGCCATGATGCCTGTAAAAAAACTGAGACCATGATTAATGATGGTTTTCCCATTAACCCACTGTTTCCTGTTTCATAAAATCAATCTCAATGTTGCCACTTTCCTTCTTCACGGTGCAGTGTGTAAAGGCTTTTGTCTTGTGTGGTAGTGATTTGTTCCTGATTAAATGTTACATTTGTATATTAGCATTTTAATAAGTTGCGAGTGCTTTTTCCTCCTCCCTTCATTTTTCAATGAACCTCAGCTTGTAGAAAGACAAATCAGAGGCAGAGTCTACTGGCTCTCTGATAACCTCGACTACTCTTGGTTGTCTGAAAATGATCTGAAACCAATCTTAATTATTTAGAGTCACTCTGATGATAGTAAAATGGTTCAGAAACCTTTATTTCTGTGCTTCTTCATCATCCTTCCACTATATACTTTGTTTCAAATAAATTAATTTCCCCTGCAGCCATCACTCCAGTCACTTTTGAGACAAAGGCAGCCGTGTCTTTTTGGCTGTGCAGCAACTGTCCGACTGCATTCAATACATGCATGCATGTGAGAAGAGGAAAAAGTAGAAGTGAATCGAAGAAACAAACAAAAAGCTACAGCTACCCTACAATTATTCAGTCTAACATCGGGCACTTAATATATTTATCTTGAAGGGAATGAAATGAGAGAGAATGAGAAGCAGGTGGAGAGGGAGAGAGAGGTGGGAAAAGAGGTCGCTTGAGGAAAGAAATAATCTCAAGTCATGCTTGGTGTGCTTTTATGGTCTTATCAGCCCACACCAGTAAAGAAACCAGACAAATACAGCTGCCTTTTTTTTGTCAACACAGACATAATACAATCGGTAGACTTCCCAAAACCGTCAGGCAACTCAGGCCATGGCTCTGTAAACACTATTAGTGTGTATCTGCAGAGAGAAAGCACGAGCACGCTTGAGTATGACACTATCAGGACCTGGGAAAATAACCAGCTTATGGCAGAGGAAACGATGAGCTAGCGACCTGTAGACAAAGCTTGATGCAGACCGGGTAATTGAGACAGCGTATTGCTGCATAGTAACCTTCCCAGAGACATAACGATAATATAATGTGCTGTGGAGAAATTTCTCATTTACGGTCGGGTAATAGCACTTAGGTCAGAACAATGGCCCTCTCTACTTGGAAATTGGATAGGCTTTCTCATTAATATGTATTGGAGTTAGGAATGGGCTGAGAATGGGATAACAGTGAATGGCCTGAAGTTTGCACAGAGGAGAAAGGAAGTTGTGGAGGAGAGTTATAAATAGTACAGGTATGTAAAATAGATGCATACCAACACTGTACTTGTGGGTGGGAAAGATGGTGAAAAATCGAGAGGTCACTAGTGTTAAAGGACATATTATTGAAATGCTGCAGATTGTTAGTACCAGGTGCAATGTGATGCTTTACCAGCAGTGGCTCATTCAACAGCTGCTTGGCTACCAGCTGACTACCAACACTGACTACTACAATAATGTTTGTTTAGGTGTGTAATTATAACCTGAAACTTCTGTCTATGACTCCGCTAATACTGTACCTTCATGTTGACACCATCTCCTACCAGTTACCTCCACCACCCCAACCCCCCCCTCTTTTTATTTAAACGGCAAAGCCGTAGTGTATTGATTGAGCACGCTCGCCCCTTTTTAAGTGATTGTCCACAGTTATTTGACAGATTCACACCTGTTGAATACAGAACAGAAATTGTTATTTCTTCCCACTGAGCAGCTCTATTACAGCAGTCGGGGTTATGTGCAGATTTTTATCCATTTACAGCTTGTTTACCAAACAGACAGAGTTCACCTGTGCGAAGCTTGTGAGGGATCATCATGTCACAACAATAGTGCCTCCTACTGGTTGATTTTGTTTGCGTTGTCTCTCTGTCTACACCTTCTCTAGGTCAACGGGGGTTACCATATGGTATTACCTGAGTGCTTCAGGATTTACAGCATTCACCAGCTTCCACGTTCATTCCTTTATCCCTAAAACTAATCCCCACCTGTACCACTAGATACCTACCTTACCCTTTACTTAACTTAAATCTAACTTCAGTCTAATCGAAAGTCATTAGATTGTTTCTGTTGTCCTACTTATCTACAAAGTTGTAGATGCTTTTCTTATGTCCCGAGGTACAGTTTGATTTTATGTTGAACACTGAGCTTTGCTAAGCTCAATTGATTGGTGGGATCAAAAACCAATTCTCTCTCAAGAAAAATAGTTGACTGGTCTAATTAGCTTGCAAGTTGTGATTGACATATTTGTTAGGACCAGTGTGTAAGATTTAGTGGCTTCTAGCTAAACGGACTCGGCAGAAATGGAATATAATATTCACAAGTATGTTTTAATTGGTGTATAATTACATGAAAATAATAAGCATTGTTGTGTTTTTGCTACCTTGAGCCCTTTATGTCTGCATAGGGAGTGGCCCGCCATATTGCGCCGCCATGTTTCTACAGTAGCACAGATTAGACAACCCAAACACTGACTCTAGAGAGGGCCTTTCACGTTTTTCGCAAGTTTTGCAGCCACCGTAGGTTCTCCTACATGCTTGGAAGGGGAGGGGGAAGAGGAGGTGTATTCATTCGGTTGCAATCTGCATCCTCACCGATGCCACTAAATCTTACAAACTGGTTCTTTAAGTCACTAATTGCAATTCAAGAAATTAAATTTACATCCCACATATATCATCCACTTCCTGCTTGCATGCTATCACAATAACATGATTTGGAACATATCTGTGAAAACATTTGGTAAAAGAATTGCTAATGTTATGCCAACAAGTATTGAACCAACAGCATTGGGAAGAGGTTCTACCCGATCCAACAGATAACCAAAATGGATCCAAACTAAGCTAAAATTGCAATTAATGTACTTTCAAACCACAAATAAACTTAAAAAAGGGCAACTTGCATTTTCTATGTGTATAAGATGGGGTACATGGGAAACACTGTGCTATGCTAATGTTCTACTTTAAGTTATATTTAATTCTGGGCTATGGCAGATAATCCTAAATATGTACAGTAAACTAGAATTTCCAGGTGACAAGAGATACTAGCACAAAATATGTGACACTTGTCTCAGTTTCCCAGACAGAGGTGATGGAAGTGCCACTGTTATCTTCCAACAATCAAACAATCTAATCTTTATCTTAAATCCCACCTTTAATCATCGTTTCATCTATAACACTCAACCTGAAACGTTACTTTTTAAGTATGTCGAAAAGTATTGGTAAAAGGGAAAACTGGCAAAATTCCTTCAGTTTGGATTTTGTAATATTTGCCTCATCTTCTGTTTTTCTGTCTTTACTACACATATGTATGTACAAGCTATTCCACTTGACCATGAACACACACGCTCATTCACTCCCAACCCGTTTTATATTTTTACACTTACTCTGCGGTGTTATCCACAGAGAATCACAAACCCATACACCGATGTGCGCACACACACACACACATGTTTACTTGGGTCACTTTCAGGGACTTACCCAAACCCTAACCATAACCATGACTTGCCTAACCCTAACCTTAACCACTGACCCAAAAATGAGCTTTTTCCCCAAATGGGGACACGGCTTTTGTCCCAAATTGGACAAACCCTCCCCAATTAACTGGTCTTGAGTCTGAAATGTGTCCCTGAAAGTAGGATAAGTCAGTAACACACACAGTCCATTCAAAGTCCCTAGGCTATGAGTGCACCGATAAAGTGTACTCCCCGAGTGACTCCCCTGATGCACCTAGCACCAGCGACATGCAGAAGATTGTCATGCCAGATTTGTTCGACATGAAGCGATGGGGAGGAAACATAACTGCAGGGAATGTGTGATAGAGATGAACATCCAGTGTGAAAAAAAAAAACATTAAAGGGGACCACAGAGCGGGGGTTGATGTGCTCAACCGGTACCTGCTGCTGCATACTGATGTGCTGAAATATACACGTATCGAATCAAGCAATTTACAACAATCAGATACATTTACATGCATGTAGTGTAAACTGTAGCTGTGGGGAGGTCCTCTTAGGACATGAATAAAAATGTCTTTTGGGAATGTGACACGTTAGCATGAGTCTTTTTCTGACTGATGGCGTGGAAACATCACAGAACTGAGTTTAATGCGAGACAAACAGCCATTTTTTCTGCTTGGATCTATGCACATTTATAAACAGTCTTCTCCTTTTGGTAATTTCCCATTTTATAAATTAAACTCTTTGATTGACAGTGTTCTTAAGCAATTAGCCATTAGAGCTACAGAGAAGACAGAGCTGAAGCTGAAATATAAAATCATATTCTGTCTCCCATTAGGGATCCACCTAGACAGTAAGAAAGCCCCGAGTGTCTCAGCCAGAACAAACAGCGTAGTGAGAATCATGCTTAGAGTAAAGGGACTGTCATGGGTCCTTGTTAATGTAATAAACTGCAGAGTGTGAACAAGCTCCATAGGGAGGGCCTTTGATCAAGCTAACATCTCCCTTATGTCAGATTTATTTTAATCTTTTAAAGAGAAAATTCTGCTTGTGTACCTTTTTTATCCCTCTTCTTCTTTTTTTTTATTTATCTGTCTCCTTTGTGAGAAATGTAACCTTGAGAAATCTTAATCACAGATACACACAGAAACAATCTCTATTCTACCTCCTTCTTCCTTCTCCACTTTCTCATTTTCACTATTGAGCCCCTTCCTCTCTCCGTCTCCGACTCACAGCCGTTGATGAGTTTGTGAGTCACTGAGGAGAGACGGGGATTTGAGAGAAAAACCCAGTACTCTGAACCTCCAGTAGAAGCCGATAATCCACGGAAGCGAGAGGTGGCGACGGAATTCGGCTAATACCCAAACAATTGCTATCAGTGCGGCTCCCACTAAGGTGACAAAGCCCTACACAAATTTTGGATGTTATTGTGTGCAAACAGCAAGTTAATATCTGTGTACAAATGACTGTGGCGTAATGCAAGATGAAATCCCGTGAATTTGATTTATATACAGAAAAACTAATTGTCTACTTGTGTTCCTGGCGGCCTTGTCATCAACACATCAAGGATTATGATTAGCCTTAGACAGCTGCTGAATCAGACATCCTCCATTCAAGTGATGGAGAAGACCTTGTTATACGATGACATCTAAACACATGGATACATGGGAATCTGAGACAACAGTAGTGATTAGGAGGTTGAAGCCTATTGGGAACAAAAATATCATGTAAAAATGAAGCTGGACATTATTTTTAGTTTAAATCTTCTTTAGCTCAGAAAATTCATTTATAATCATTAAGGTAACAATGACTTCTTTAGGATATGCTCCTTTCCTTTTTTTTACTGAGATGAAGCATTTCCATTTAGAGGCCATGTTTAAAAGAAAGCCAGAGGCAAAGGATAAAAGAAAATACCCTTTGACAGTTTGCTCTGTCTTGACTATGTAACCTCTCTTGTTTTAACTTCAGAACAAAGCTTTAAACGAAGAGAAATAAGCACAAGAAAAAAAAAAAAAACATTGGACTGATGCTAAAACAAGAGAGCTCCTCCTAGGACTGAATAATATGAAGAAAATAATTAATGAATTGTGATTTTTCTGACCTATATTGCCATTTAGATTTGAAATGTGATTATTTTCTATAAATGAAGTGAAGAATTTAACAAAAACCAGTCAGCTATGAAATAAACATGCTTATCAAACTGACTAATTCAGCTCAAATTCATCAAGATAATGATTAAGTGGCATATTTGATGTTATTCATTAATATAACAGATTTAATTATGGAACTCAAAATTGGCATCACATTTATTGATAGCAGCCGCAAAGTTGGTCATTATGAAAAATTGCTGCGGTTCTGCACTGATAGCAACGAGGTTAGCTTCACAGAGTGACGGGACAGGCTGTCACTCTGAAGCAAAGAAGCAACGAGCAAAAGCGCAAAGTGAAACGTCTTCAGGGCAAATAAAAACGACCACCAGGATAAAATCACCGCTGAGTTAAGTAACTCTGCTTTGCTGGCCGGTGTGAAAAGACCAGAAACTGATTGTTTTTGCAAATGCTGCATGCTTTCACATGGAAGGTCTGCCAGAAATGACGTGTACTCGATGAAACACATGAGTCAAACTGTGTGTGTGTGTGTGTGTCTCTGCAGGTGGCGAGTGGAGGCTTAATGAAAGGGCCAGTTGTTTTGCTGGGCTGATTTGCAGAGAGCAGATGGATCGGTCTCTCAGTCTCTCTGGTCTCAATCTTGTCCCACATTGCTGCTGTCGCCCCATTTAACAGCCAATTTCCTGCCAGCTCATCACAAACACAGATAAACACACACACATACGCACACAAAGGGAGATGGTAGAGAAAACAGTGTGAGGTAGTGCACCACAGAGACACGTATAAAGAGCGAAAAAGAAGGTGAAACAGTGGCGCACAAACAAATGCACCCAGGCGTAATGTAGATGATACGGATTCAGGCATATTTTGTGCATAGACAAGCACAAAACTATTTAACTACATACAAGGATACACATAAATACATGCAGGGAGACACACACACACACACACACACAGAGTAAATTCCTACGGGGAAGCACGGTTGGACACTATAGAGTTTTTAATGAGCTTGCTCCAGATGTCTTCCCAGGCTGCACCGCATGAGTAGTTGATTAATCAAGTACACTAAGAAACACTGACACATACACACTAATCCTAATTTATCACACAAACACAGTAATCTCAATTTATCACAAACACAGTAATCCCAAATGACCCCCCACCCCCCCCACCCCCCCGTCCAATTATCTCTCTCATACACATATAGTACTGCGCCTGATTTTTAATATGCTTCTGTATTTCTGTGGTTAAGTTTGCTGTTTTCTGTTAATATCTGAAAAATAACAGCACATACTAGATACTCACACACACCAACACCTGACTTATCACACTATTATAGTAGTGCTCGCTTTAACTACTGTAGCATAAACACACATGTTGCACACGTGTGGAATCGCCCTCAGAACACAAAGATGTCTTATTTTAACTCTAGCGGCGGTGGGAGGTGTTTGGCCTCCATAAAACGACCTCTGACTTTCAATCTTTGCGCCTCGTGCGGCGGGAGATTACAGTGGTGCTTTTTTTTTCTCTGCCTCGCCACCGGCGGTCAACCTTCACTCGCGGTCATGTGATATCACCAGCTGGTCAACGTGTTAATGACATGTCACAGGTGAGATGTGGTTTTTGCTGGCTACAGTTGTATTTATCTCAATGTCATGTCCCTTAACAAATGACCGTACATTTACCTTTAATGGAGAGTCTCAGTGTAAACATGGAGGGAGAGAGGAGCGCTCAGTAGTCTCGTCTTTCCAGTGAAACTTTTCAAATATCAGATTCTTAAATGTTACATTTATAAGAAATAAAAAAAGACCTTATAATAGATAATGTTGGATAACATGAATTAGACATGGCTGTAAGCAAATATAGAGAAATTCAGTGTGCTGTTGTACCAAAATAACCATTTGTGGCTGTAACAAAAGTTATGTAGGCATGCTTTTAATGAAGTTCAAGAAAACGTATCACATTTCTATATTTATATTCTGGGACTCTACTGGAATATCTTCACATGATTTGCAGGAGTGCAGGACTCTTGCATCTCCTCGGTTCAGCCTCTGTCTGAAACAGGCCGTTTTAGCTCTGGTCTCTTTTAAGCCCTGCCCTCCTGATGAGCCCACTCTGTTCTCATTGGCCAACTTCTGAAAGCTGCTGCTTGGCAGACTTCCAGCGGCTCAGGAGGCTAAGTAGACAAACAATATTTGTAGGGTAGAAACTTCTCAAATACAGTGTTCAAGCCCAAAATCCAATTTGAAACATGTGACGCAAATAACACACGGAACAACCTTAGCAACAACTTGAGCGTGAACAATCTGACGTCATCACAAGGAGGAAGTAGAGATAACTTTGCAAACACAGCGTCTGACGTACGTTTACCTCAAGATTCGGACCTTTGACCATGTTTAACATCCAACATCATAGCAGAAAATCACAAAAAGCATGATATGTCCCCTTTCAGTAGATTAATGCTGCTAGTCTGTCAACACAACATTTCTACACGTTATTCACATATATTTTCATATACAGTTCACATACAGTACCGTTTGTGTCAAAGAGAGGACAGGGCTGCCATTGGTGCAGAAGCCATGGAATTATTTGCCACCTCCCTCCTGTCACTACTTGAGATCAAACCAATACCTTCCAAGCTAGTAGCTAGCCTCTCTACATCATATCAGTCTTCTTTTACAAGCATGTTGATTTATCTCTGACCACTTGACCGCATGTATAGAAAAAGCAGCTTTTCTGCTGAAGGTTGTATGAATGTTTTATAAATATATTCACCAGTCATACTAGTTTTGTGATGACATTTACTGTATGGTTATTTTGCCTCATCCTTACCTCATTCCAAGCGGTTTTATATGTGGTTTCTGGTGACAGGTGCTGCGACTTTGACAAACTGGCGCATGGCAGTGAAGCGCCGGCAGGACCGTGTAGAGTTATAGCACAGCAATATACAGTGACACACACACACACACATGCACTCTCACACGCAAAGCACATGTCAGTACCTTCTGTGCGGATGGTGAAGGGAGAGTCCCCCAGTCTCTTGGCTGAGAACTGCCCCCCCAGAGAGGTCATTAGAAAACACAGGCTGAAGAAGCCTATTCCCACCACGAATATCCTGCAACACAGAGGGAGGAGAGCAGGGATCGGATGAAAGGGGAGTTGAGACAGATAGACATATTTATGGGGAAGGGCAGGTAAATAGATGTTTTGGGTGAGCAGTTAGGGAAGTGTGAAGATGAGGAGGGGAATAAGGGAGCGAAGGGAGGTGGAACTGGAGATATTCGGAGGCAGACAAATGAGTGGATAAAGAGCGAAAGGCCTGAAAAACTCTAGGAAGAATGAGGCGAACAGGCCGACAATTACGGGAGACGGGTTTGCAGGACGGAATGATTGACACGACTGCGAGGGAAAGGATGGGAAAAAAAATAGAGATGCGATGAGGTTAAGGTAAAAGGTGTAGGAGAGCAGAAGAGGAGAGGAGGAGATAAACCAAGAACTAGCATTTCCAGAAGGCAGAGCATAAATAGAGCGATGATCACATGAAAAAAAAAAAAAAAAGGTAGAAGCCAAAGGGCACTTGAGTTGAAACATTTTAGTGCTGTGATGTTATCGCTTGAAATACATCTAGGACAAATGAGGGTGAGCACTTTGTCCCTACGTGCAGGCAAATTGGATGTGATTATTTATGTAATATCAGAGATAAGCAGAGTGGAAGGGAAGATAAGGCAAGAAGAGGACAGAGGAGGTGAGGAAGAGTTTAAAGTTAGCTAAAAAGTCTCGTTCACCCCTCCGTCTGAACCACACAGAACTAGGTCAACGATGAAGGGGCTCTGTGATACAGTCTTCACCCTCTGAATCACTGTAAAACCTATGAAATACATCTAGATTCAAAAGTCAGTCGCTTTATTAAACGTCCTGCTGGGTGACGAAGCATTGAAGAAGTCACAGGTGATCATATTTTTGGGCTCAGATCTGTAGCGCAGGCCCGGATTTGGAACGTAAAACTTTACAGCTTTACCACGCTTTGTGGCACAAATCTGATATTTGAAACTCTGCCGCACCTCAGAAGGGAAAATAAAATGAGACTCTGTGTGAGTCCTCCCTTGTTAGACAGCCATGAGAGAATCAGATCTTAGACTTAAAAGAGTTGAAAATCAGGTCTTTTGTATCTGTGTAAATCCTGCCCTAGTTAAGCTACTCTCTTCAGCGTACGGATCAAAGGTTATCTTATTATGCCGAAGCTCTTTGGGGAACCGGAGAAGCAAAGCTGTCTCTGATTCTTATTTGCTGGACAAAATACCAGTCAGCCTCCATGACTAACAAGTCAAGTCCCACTTTAAAAATCCTTGCTGCACGGCCGCTAACCCTCACTGGAGAAATTTCTTCCAAGATTTTTTTTTTTTTTTAGTACTGGCGCAGTAAAAAGGCTGATTCATGTGACGATGAACGGTTTTACTGCATATTTTAGCAGCTGAAGATGCAACAAATTTTCTCCATCATGTGAGCTTGTTTGGGTAAATGCATTGTAATACTATGAAACAATAAAGGGCTGTATTATAACCAGGAGATGAGCAATTAATCAAAAGCAACAAACCCACAACTCACTCCATAATTTAAGGCTAACCTTGCACAGGTTACTTTTAAACTTTTAACTCCTGCACTAAGGGTTGGGAAAAATGAATCTTAACATAACAAATGAATGAATTATTCATAGTTATTGCTTTCTCTTCAAAGCCAGGCAGGAGCTGTTTTCTTGAATGCATGGCCCGGTGTGAAATCTGACAGCACTTCCTGGAACGGTAAGTGGCTCCGGTCACGCAAAGTTCTGAACGACACCTCTTAATATCGACGCGGCTGAAAAAGAAACGACCTCCTATCAACAGCGAGGAAGAACGGCCACTTAAAAGAACATTTGCTGAGCTGATCTGATTGACCCGAAGGAATGGAGATGATGTTGAATAATCCGTTAAGTATAGAGCGTGGTGGTTTGGCAAGCTCCCAAGGTGACTTTATATTCCAAGACAGAGCCGGTGTGAGTCTTGTCCTGAGTCGTGATACACTCGGATGGCTTCAAGGACGGACGGGGATGCAGCTTTCCTTTACGCAACATATTGACATTGAATAACCATCATTCATCAAGGGATGAACGGGTCGCATCAAACATGATTACAGCTATAACGATCGCCCCAAAAGGTAAAGCAGCGATACAGTTATTCCAGCTTAACTGCTCATTTATCATCAGCAAAGTAGTCAGATTACATTTTGAGCTAATGAATTTCAGCGCTGACTGCACTATGAATACATGTTGGAATAAGACTTCCAAGCTCCGATTATCGGCTTCATTTTCTGCCCGTATTGGAGGCAGATTATTAGATGAACATGATGATCGCTGTGATCGTTGGGATGCCATCAGAGAACAAGAGGCTTCAAAGCCAAAGCGTCAGAGTGCCAACGGTTGCTCCCATCCTGTGCCATTTCTTTATTGATTTATGCCGAAAATACAAGGAAGCTATAATACTGTATTTACATCAGCATCTAAGCAGCTGGCACATGTTCATCCTTTCTCATTTACCTCTCTGTCTCTCCCAGGATACTGTAATATTATGAAATAAGAAATGATTATCCCCATCTGTTCCAGGCATATTGCGGGATGGATTGGAATAGCTCAATCATTGTCAGCGGACCGCAGAGCAGTAATACAGTAACTGATGTGAATCCAATCCGATGCCATCGTTATGATCAAGGGATTATTTATCATGAATACGCAGATACATATCACCGCATGGATTATGATCTTATTAGAGTTTACCACCATCTGGTCAGCAAGCCAAGAAGATGAAAACTATTAAAAAAAAAAAAAAAAACAGAGTCACTGACCTGATTTTTATATTTCAACTGCCCCATTTTTTTCATTTTTCATCTTCAAAGCCTTGTGTTATTACAATTAAAGACAACTGAAGAGATAACAGGTAGCAAAAATTGACACATTTTACAGTTTATCAACTAGTTTTCTAATCCACTGGATCTATTTGTCTCTCTGTGATCTGAGGATTAATAATATTGTGTGTGTTACCATGTGGCAGAAAAGATAGAGACGCGATGTGTGCGAGCGGCACAAAGGTTGATGGGAAGAGAAAATAAAATATTCAGCTCGTGTGGGTGTGCTCAGGCTGGCCGACGTTGTCCTAGGGCGATCGTTCCTCTCTCTTATCATTTAGCTGTTTTCCAAAGTGGCGTTAGGTGGGTGATATGAGAGGATGAGGCCCCGGTCCTGCCTGACGAGTCTTTAATTAACAGGCTTAAAGTAAATGCTCTGCTCCCTTTAATTGGATCAGAAGGAGAGATCTGCTATCAGCTAATTGGCTGCCTCACACATATAGACTTATCAGATTTTGCCTCTAGGTAGGATGATTTTGAAGCGAGAGGCGTGGCAGGCGTGGAGGAGGTGGTGGTGGAGGTGTTTTCCAAGAAACTTTTCCTGGCATCTATAGCAGCCTTAATTCTGGCAGCACTGAGGGTCTCACGGCCTTCGTACACAAAATGAATTTTGATAGGATTTTAATTTGCACATTTTTTGGTCATGAACACTTTCGTGCTTTAGCTCTTAGCAACAGATCAGACTTCAAGTGATATTCCTAAAACGAGGACATGGTTTTTATTGCCTACGGCATTTGTCTACTCCGGCTGTCCTGGAGGTCCAGTGATGTAAGATGCACACCACATTCACTATTCACAAGGTCCTGAGTTCATCTTCCAGCCAGGGAACTTTATCTCTCCCCATGTTTTCTTTCTGTTTCTTGTCAAAACTATTCAATAAAGGCAAAATGCCATGAAAATTATTATTCTCTACCATTCACACTAGTAAAATGACTGAGCTCTTGGCTGTGATACACACATAAAAACACTAGGGATGAGCTATCATGCTCTTTGTCACAAAGCTGCATAATTGTATGTGTTTGAATAGATAGCAGGTGAAGCAATTCAGTGCTGCACAGATGCTGCACCATTGTTTCACCCAACAAGTATCAGCAGGTGGAAAGTAAGAGGTGAGGTGGTACCACTGGAGGAAATCCTCCAGCTCTTCAACCACAGATACTCACTGCTGCTATAACTGTACCTTTCAGGAAAAATAAAATAAAGCAGGTCGACACAGCATGGCTCAATGGACCGTAAAGTCTCAACTGTTTAAGCGGTTAACATGTGTAAGAAATCCCCTCCGGTTTCCCCTTTATATCTCCACAAACAAAGCCCAGCCACACAGTGATAATGGAGCTATCCATGCAGCAAGAAACTAAGTTAAAGCTCGGCTGACTGCGAGCTTATTTACAGCGGCTCTTTCCTGATTTATCGCTGCGTGTCGCCGCTTTATCCATACGGACTCCAACCTGAATCTAATTCATCTGGTAGAGAAACATCTGGTGTGTGTGTGTGTGTGTGTGTGTTTAGGTGCACACACACACACCTTAGCTGGAGAAAATAACATAGTAGTGCATTTTCTCAGGGCTTTACAACTTAGTTTAGCCATTCCTCGTAGTGAAAACTCTTATCTGTCTTTGTTTGGGACATCTGTATGATAAAAATGCAGCTATGCTAACACGTAAGCAGTGAAAATACACACATTTCAATCAATACTAAGCAACCACGTTGCTCGAGGCTAAAGGAAAACAGCTCTTTGTCTCTTACCTGAACGGTTTGAACGTTACTAGACATCTTCTGACCATTATTTTACCGTCGGTGCTGCCAGTAATCATTTTCCAAAACGGGCGACCCCTGACATCGTCGTTAACCTCCCAATCTGGAACTTGAGCTGACGAAACATTTTATCTGCGTCCCATCCAGCGGTGCACAACTGCGGTAAACTCGGTTGTTTTTTAAGCGAACACCGCGCCCGGTAAGTGGCTCTTTACCCCTCCAGGAGAAATAGTAGAAAGTTTCATTCAGCAAGTCTCCTTTCTCGAGTGTTAAAATGTCATTTAAAGCGTTTTCCCGTCGCCAGGCAAACACTCTGAGTCTGAGGTGAAGTCGCCGCCGCAGGTTGTGTCGACCGTTGGAGTCATATCCGATGTTAAGTTTGCAAAAATGGCGTCAAACATGTGGGTAAAGTGTTTCGTCCTTTCAAATCTGCGTTTTCTCTCGGTAAGATTTTGCGAAGTGGAGAGCTGGCTTCATAGACGTTTTAACTTCACAGCGGAGGCAGCGCGACTGTGGTAAGTCAACCGTACTGCCTGTTACCCGTTCCCCTCTCAACGGTCAAGTTAGCGGAAGCCCAGTGTTGTAAAGCCTACAAGATCCAGCTAGTGTTTTCAAAATAAAAGGCTGTTCTTATAGGTGTGCAACACTTACTTTCTAATAATGGCTAATGGCTAAATCGTCATTTTTTAAAAATATGAGGGAAAGGTCAATAGAGGTAAATACATTAGAATTAGGGGAGACACTATAATTAATCAATTAATCAGTCAACCAATCAAACAAATCAAATGTAATTCAAAGTGCTTTACAAGTGATCGACAAAACTTGGGATGTTAACTATAGATTTAGAGACTAATGCACACCAAAACAACTAAAAAAAGCAAACAATTTAAAAGTTAATTGAAAAGGACAACAATAAAAGATGGGTAATTAAGATAATAAAAGATAATGCAAGCCATAGAAATAAGAATAAACAATAAGATTATGACATACTACACAAAATAAACAGATTATAGTAAAACATTAAAATATTAATGAAATAATACGTAATTTGGAGCCTAGTAATATTCATCCAACAAAGAAACCCTCGGAGAGATGTTCAAATTTAAAGTCTAAAATGTGCTTGTAGTGACAATAAAAGGGTGTAAATATATTACTTTGCCTCCTGGGCAGCCTGGTGAGCCTGATGAGCCTGTGGATAGGCTATAGTGGGCAGAATCTTTTCCTGATTGTGTCTCTCGGCTATTTGGTCTTGTTTGATGTTATTATGCAGAAAATATTAAATTATTCTACAAAGCAGGTCTAAAGAAGCCCATTAATTAAATCGATAATTACCCCTAGGGGCTATAACGCACTTAAACCACTACACAGTGCCAACACTTTTTTTTTTTTTTGCTTTTATTTGGGAGGCAAATTGCCATTATTTCCTGTATGATCGTAGCTTCCTCTGGCAGACTTGACGCTGCTCCAGCGGCTTACAGTGATGGACAGCTCCGGGTGGTGTAAAGCCTCTGCAGCCGCATTCACCTCTGCATGGTGCCATCTACGGCTTTTGAGCTCGAGCCGCTGTTGTGACAAGAGAAGTACTCAAGTGGCACTCAAAACTGTCAACTTTCTATGTCAGAATGAGCAAAGCGTTCACCAGTTCACTTCAGTGCAGACTATCAAAGGACCATTTCTTTGTGGAGCTCTGAACTGTAGCCTAGTTAGAGTAGATAAGCGGTTTCTGTGATAACCAGCGGTGTTCAGGTTGCTCCAAGTGGGTCGCCAGAAAGCAAAAACCGAATGAATTAATTTTACATCCCATTCCTTTAGAGGTGGAATGAGTAACTTTTGCACAAACAGTATGTTTATTTGTCTTCATAGTTACTTAAAATACTTCTTTAAGCACAGTTTTATCACGTTAGGAACTGTTAGGAGACTGTTGACTGACGGGGAATAATATGGGAAACCCCATGTTGAACATCTCAGTTGAGCATTTCAGCACCACGGACAGCGAATGTAATCAGGCTCCAACAGCGGCACCCAGCGGCCAGCAGGATTACTGCAGTAGCAGCAGTAGCTGTAGAGGTAACAGTAGTAGTAATGATGTTTAGTATAAAACTTTTTAGAGAATAGAATTTACGGGGAAGGATGCAGTGCACATTGATATAGTATAACAGTGAGTAAGGGACTTCTTTTGTTTTTTCCCCCAGTGGCCACTCAATAAAACATTTTATATCCTTATAGCAACTTACAACAGACAACTTACTGCACTGCTACCCTAAGAATTAGCTTAAACAAAGGGAGCGCGAACCAAGGTACAACTCTAGACCACCTTATATGTTCAGTTAAATGATTTGCAGTCAGTTGTAGTTGTGGCACAGATTATACAGTCTTTGTGGCCAGCGGAGCGTTGGAGCAGAAATGGAGGCAGAGGGGGGGAGATCTGCAGGGGACCAGACTGAGGATGACAGTGAAATCTCAAACTCCCTTCATGCATCGCTTGCCCTGGTACATGTGGATTTGACTGACAGCCCACCGCCCACGCAGGCTCTCCCTCTCTGCGGGTTGTGGGAATAGTTCTGCTCTATCAGCAGGAATCCACTGGGCAAAAATGGGATTTTTATACCTTTTGTTTGTGAGTGTGTGTGTGTGTGTGTGTGTGCGTGCGTGCGTGCGTGCGTGCGTGCAGAATGCATTTTAGTCCACAGAAATGCATAAACACATGCATGCAGGCATACTTGTGCAAACACAGTAGTAGAAATCACTGAAGTCTAAAAAAGCATCCTGTCAGACGGGGAGAATACTCAAAGGCATGAGGCTTCACCCCCCCTTCAGACTCTGCAACTCATATATAAACATTATCTCTGGTTCAATTTTAAGGAATCATTTAGAAAATATTGCACTATCTGTATAATAGATGCATTTTAAACATGGCAAGATTTGACCATTGAAGCAGTGAATGGTATTATTTCACTGGAATCACCAAAGAGTTATGAAGTCCAATCCTAGAGTCGAGAGAGTGTCGCAGGCTCAGTCACAGCTTTAATATGCAGCTTTTTTCTTTTGCTAGTCCAGTCCTCCTTCCCCTCAGTTGGGTAAGTTCCTTCTGCAGTGCTTGTCACTTTTGTTAATGAGCTGTCTACCTTGAAATTGCATCTAGCCCGAGGCTGAGCTAACCGGCATCTGTAAAGCCACCACAGGCACAGAAGAAGCAGGATCTGTAATAAAAAACAAAAGGCAGTCCTGATGATCAGTGTGTTTATTATCGCATATTTTGCTCTGCACATTTTGTCTTGTTGTTCTTTCTTTTTGTATTGCTTTGTTGTCGATGATGTTTATATATGTCTTTCCCACCAAGCTCATGGGTGGCCTCAGCGAATGATAGATACCCCATGTACTATATAGCCAGATTCAGGCTAGGGGATTCATGTATAAACACAATGGGTACAATGTCAGGTCCTGTAGGCCTACACCTTGTCATGTGATTGTACCTAATATGTGGATTTGTTTTGTGGTCTGTTAACTAATCAATACGACATTTTTGCAAATGTGGTCTAAAGGTTTTTGCAGCCAAAGGTCCCTCAATACAGGATGAATATAATATATGATATATTGTAATGACCTCTTTGAACATGCAGGATGGTAGAAAGAAACCCATAAATGGTCACATTATTATCACAGCAGCAGTGTTTCCTAAAATTTTCTAAAAGAAAGAGATATAAAGGCAACATAATATATAACTTTTCTAGGATTTGGAAGTTAAAAAGTGAGAATTAAATGAGCAGTATATAAATACAACAACTCTGCAGAATACAAACGGAACTGTAAGACCTTCATACTCAAAGACAAACACTCTCACAAAGAGACAGAGCAAGGGGGAAACTAAAGATCAAGAGAGAAATTTTCTTACATGTAGTATGCGTAACACATTTTCTTGTAGGATGAACAACTGAAGTCATCTAAGCACAGACAGGGACAAAGAGAGGAGAGAGTTTGTTTCAGTTCTTTCACAGTTGAAACCAATGTCTTTTGAACTTCTTTTATCTGTCCCACAAAGTCGCTATCAGATTTCATCCACAACCAACTCTCTTTCCAAGGGGGAATAATGACTTTGAAAATAGCAGTGAAAACCAGCCTCAGATGGCATCTCGCATAGTGTGAGTCCATGAGTGCAGTTAACTGTATAGGCGAGAGAAAATCAAGGCAGGAATTGGCAAAAGTACATCAAAATGCATCTTGTTACCAAGTAACAATCTGATGGAAATACATGTACTGAATTTAAAGCCTGTGAAGTCATGGCATATTATGGCTTAAAAAAAGCACACTAGATTGTTATGTGTGCTATTTGTTGCATGGATTCAGTCATTGTATGCTTTGCTTACTGGTCTTACTTTGAGTTATGCATGACTGGTCCATGTATGTTTTTCTGTTTACATGCACTTACAGTCTGATTAAACTGTGAACTACACATCTGAAGACCAGACGAGGTCTCAACAGACATGCACTGGATGATTGGTGCTGATAAACTTGTGATGTCTGAGGGTTAAGAAATCCCTTTTGGTTGCAAACGTCAATGCGCAGCCCACAGGATTATCTCAAGCATGTTTGATTTTCACATCTTAACTGATCTAAATAAAACTGGAGAACGGCAGCAACACAAATCTGAGAATTAGATAAAGACAGATTATAACACGCAGAAAAAAATCAAAACAATTTGATGAGTGATTATGTAATTAATCAGCGCTGAACAGTCTTAAGTATGGTAAAGTGGTGTCAAATTAGTCTACACAGTCATTTGTAAATACAGGGTTTTCTTTTGTAGATAAATGAAGTTAAATGCTTCTTGATGAAACATCAAAACACTTTCTCTACATTTCAAAGCTTTATTTTAAAAAGTGAGTATATATAAAGACTTATTTGACTTTTGAAATTCCGAAGATGAGATTTGAATAATTTTGCATGATATTAAAATACTGATTAGCATGTTAACTTATACAGTACTGATACATCCGAGGCTGATATCTGTCTATATTAGCCAGAGGCTAAATGATGAGCAAGTGCACTACAATCAATACTCAACCACCCGAGTGGCTGACAGAGAACTGTTTTTGTTATTTTTCTTTATACAAAAACCATAATAATATAAACAATACTGTGGCATGTTTTTCATGACTGCCAAATATGAATTTCAAAACAACCTCACTAATTGAGGATGTCTCCTAAAAGCATCTTTTAGCTTATGCTGGTTATCTCTAAATGGTGTAACAGACATCATGTGCCTGGATAAAGCTTATGATCCTGATTTGTGAGCCGATGGAGAGGCTGTTTATCAGGCAGCAGCATAAATTGATTTTCTGTTTGTGGAGCCAGCTAAAGGTCAAAGTCACTTCCTCATTTCTAAATGCATCTCGTTGGAACAAAGTGTAAGAAGAGTCAGCTAAACAGAATGTGATTCTAATCGAGTGATTTATGCAGGTCATTATAAAGGTAAATTGCTGTCACAAGAGGAGTTGAGATGAGGACAACAGAACGAGATCAAACTCCAAACTCTGATCACGTAGACAAATCACGTATCAGCGTCACGCACCTGTGGCAGCCAATCTAATTTAATTTTCTCTAGCAGTGAGGAGAAACCGCAAAGAGGGAAAACGATGTTAGTGTTACTGCTCTTAAGATATGGCAAAAAGTAACAGAGATGGCAAACATCAGACAGCAACCAGACGGAAAAATACACCAAGAGGAGACATTAAAAGGACCTCAGCAAACAATTCAGTTAAATATATGGGCCTGTCTCTATGTCTGAACAGTTTATATCTGCTGCATTGCATAAGAGAAAACTAGGGGTTCAGTTTTCTAAGCCTATTGGACAGCTGGCCACAACCAAATGAATGATGTCACATCAGGTGTTTTCAGCAGCAGTCAAAGGAAAACGTTTCTTAACTAACGCAGGTTACATTTCTGCTACAGGACTGATTGGAACCGGCTTCTGTAAATTAGCTGCACAGAAGATCACAACTGAAGGAACAAGAGAGAGGAAATTAGACCAGGCCATCCTCTTTTCATTAATTTAGACCCACTTGATTTTCTGTCTCAAATTCAGTCCTTCCATCCTGCCCTCCCTGGTCTCCCAAATAAAGACAGGCTAATTGGGAGTCTGGAGTTAGTCACAAAAAAAAAACTATTTTAACTGAACTGTAATTGAAAACAGAGCCTGGAGTTAATTACTAATCGTTAATCATCCCATTCACCTGCAGCTACCTGTTTGCTTTATCGTTTTTCATTCCACCAACTTTCTTGATAGCAATTACAAAACCTCCCTCTGGATGAGATGGAGGGAAAATGTTAAAAGGAGGGATGACGAGAAAACAGTTCAGACAAATGGAGGGATGACAGAAATCGATGAAGGAATAGAGGATGGACACAAGGAGAGCATATAACAATAAGGGACATTGATTTATCTGTAATGAATGAGGGAAATGGCTCGGTGGAGTGATTTGTCCCAGTCACGTCCGGGTTGATTGTTGGCCGTTTTGTGAGAGGTTGAAAGGCGATGGGGTATTGTGATGCTGATTGACAGCGCAGGTCGACACGAGGAAGACAATTTGCATTTTCATTACATTCCAGATTGACTTCATCTCCTGTGTGGTTTGACACTCACACACACTTACACACTTACTAACATGCAAACGCATGGTGCCCTCCTAGTGCAGTGTCCCACCCTCAGCATATCTTCACAGCTGCACAGTGGCCCTGTGTGGGATATGGAAAAGAAACGCTTTCAAAATAGACCAAATAGACCCAAACTATCAGTTGTAAACTAATTCTAATATTGAGACATGTTATTTCAGCGTTAAATCACGTGTCTAGATTTGTGAGGAGGTGAGAATAACACCTGTGCTCTAGGAAGTGCACACCTAACTAGATTTCATCACACTTCGGCCTACAAAAATATATTTGTTCATATAACATTAAATCAAATGACTCCTTGCAATCGGAAATTGTTGCCGGCGTTCTCATTCCAACTGAATATCATCACCCAAATCTGCAGCCATGTGCAGCTTTTATCAGCTTTGAGTTCACAGTTCTGCAGATAAAACCCCAAAATATGTTTTATCAAGAACTGGTGGACCAAACAGGACAGTCAACAATATGATCTCAAAATAAATGTTTTCTCTGCCGGTGTGCATCTATGGTGCACTGACCAAGTAGAACTGAGTGTAGAGAGATCAGTTAAACATGAATAAACTGTGTATCTGGGGCTCCAGCAACAAGAGCACAAAGTATATCTGAGCGCGTCTGAGATATTTAGAAATACACTGATTTAAAGAAAGCCCGATACCAAAGCACTAATTACTATCAAATGACTGCAATGTTAATTTAAAGTGGGATTAGTGTAAACTGTAGTAAATTAGATACCACTGTGTCAATTTACTGTAGGCAGTAGAAGATCACACACACACACACACACAGACACACACATGTTTCTTCAGACAAAAACTTTTCGCCAAGCAGACTGTTCTGACAGTCAGCATCCCTCCGAGTGAAAGGAGCAGTCATCTGAGTGTGGCATCACTAAGGAACGCCAAAGGGGAACGGCCTTTGGGGACCACTGAGTGTCCTAATACTGACACCGTGACTGACAGACCTACAGTCTTATTCTGTGACAGCAGGGCAAGAATGGAACATATAGAGGTGACAAGCTCCCCAAAGTGTCTTCCCAGAGACAGAAAAGAGCTGATCCATGTGTTGTGATATAAACAGAAATTGTCTCTGTCTGGCAGACTATCTCTCACAAAACACACTGGGCAGCAAAGAGATCAGAAAATCAGTGAAAGAGAAGAGTGAGATGAAGAAGAACCGAATGTGAGGGATGAAGGACTGAGTGAGAAAAGATAAGACAGAATCAGAGAGAGAGAGAGAGACAGAAACTGGTGGAGAGATAAGGACAGAGAGACAAATTACCCACAAGTCTGCCACAAATCCTGCTGGACATCATGATATGTCTCCTCTTAATTCCAGTAGTTTTGCTCAGTAAACTTGACTATTTTCTGTTGTCATTTATTTGTAGGAGTATTATGCATTTTCAAGTTGGGACATCCACCCACCGCCCTCCTGTGAGACCCTACCGAAACGCCTCGCCACTCCATCTTTTCTAGATGTCCACATACTTTTGTGTACTTTTGGTCCTGGGCCCTTGGACTAGGCCCCTGGTTCCATTCAGAGGACATTTATTGTTGATATTATCTTGATATTTTGTACAATGATGGGCACAAAACAAGATCTGTAACCCAGGTTGGTGTGGAAGAACTGAGACACAGAACACTGACCTCAACCTCATCCAACACTGAGCCACCATCGCCCACCATCAATGTAGAACTTCATCACTCGTGCTCTTGTGGCTAAATGGGAGCAAGTTCCTGCAGCCAGGATGCAGGTTGTTCCAAAATCTTGTAGAAAGCTTTATCAGAAGAATGGAGGCTCTTATAGTAGCATATTCATGTCCATAATTTTGGAATGAGATGTTCTGCAATCACATATTAATGTATTTTTGGGTATCAACATTTTTTTTGTTTGGGTGTCCAAAAACATTTGGCCATGTTAAGCCATTATTACATTTGTGTGCAATTTGCTGCCTTGTTTTTGTTAAGAGAAAACAGTGCAGAAATTCAGGGGATAAATGTAGTGAGGAAAGTGAGGAAAAGAAGCTGTAAAGGTTAGAGAGAATGAGCAGTCACATCCTTTTGGAGCTGACTTCAGATGAACTTCTTATCTCTGTGTGAGAGAGTCCCAAAATGACTTTCTCAGCCAACAACCATCCTACTTTCCACCATACAGTACATGTCGGTGTCCTTGTGTACCCCGAGAGTGAATCATTGCCATCTGTGAAGCTTCTTTTCCTCAGCAAAAAGTAGCTGCTGTAATGTAGCTATGCGATTCAAAATCTTACAGAACAGAACAGAAGAAGGGTTTTTCTACACAGCTGAAATCTCCCCAGTTCGCTCACAGTAAAGCAGCAACATATTTGGCATAGGATGAAACTTTTTCATCCCCTAGTGTGCGTAGAGAGCCAGAGAGGTCTCTGGCTTTAGGTGGCAAATGGAGAAAAGAGGAGTGATTGATCCCATCCACTTTCCACCTTATGTAGCAATAAAAAGACAGACCAAGGCAAAATCAATAGAGGTTTGTAAAGGTTGCTGTTGAGCTGTGGATGTAATGTTATGACCACTCAGAGTTAAACAGAGTGAGATGGAGGAAAAACCAGAGGGGGATGAGTCCAGATACACAGACACAATGACCTGTTTTAAAATGTAAGTAAATAAAACTAATATTATTTTGCCAATTTCTGTTATATTCTGCTGATGGGATCATGACTTAGTAACTTTACAAGAAAACTACCATCATCCCAGGTGGACTCGGGCTGACTACATACCAATGTTCAGAGCAATTCAACCAGCTCTACAACACTGTATCTCCAGTACCTACAACCCATCATCACGCTAGTTCATGAAATAGTCACAAAATTGAATGTATAGATTCATGTACACGGACACAATTTGACATTTAACAATATGATAAATTAATTTTATGGCCTTCCGTTTTAATTGTTTCTTCTTTGATTCTGAGAAATAAAGTTTCAGTTGTGGATAGCAGAAGGCTACATCATGATCCTCAGCCACTGTTGCTATGGAGATGAAGATAGTCTGCTTTGTTACCCATTACAAAACTTTTATTTACTATTACATCTACTATTTACTTTTAATTACTGAATTTATTCCAAACTGATTTACATTGAGTGTGTGTTCATGGAGTCCTCCCCTTCACACACACACACACATCGACTGAGGAGACTGTCACACATACACACAGTTCTCTTCTTGATGATGTTCCTTTGATGGCTCCCCGCTGAAGAAGGGGAATAATATATGCTTGACGTGTCTGCATGTGTGAGAGAGCCTTGTTTGCGTGTAATTGCGTCATGCATATGTGTGTCTATGTATTAGTTCACTTGCGGTAACACTTTGTTCTAAAAGCAGTCTGGGCATGAGACCAGGGCACAGACCCCTGCTGAGCACATAGCCTGCAGGATTAATGGCCACACACACACACACACACACACACACACACACACACACACACAAACACACTTTATCTATCTATCTGTCTATCTGTCTGTCTCTCAGTCTGTAATACGTCCAGGGGCCTCATTTGGAGATTTTTTTTTGTTGTATAATGACATTTCTTCTCAAATCATCACTTCCTTATATTAATTGCTTTCACATGGAAATGATAATAATATTAAAATAAAATAATGATGTTTATGCACAGAATAACCAAACCTTTTTCTGGCTATATCAGGTTACCGCATGCTCGGAAGCCCCTTTGACCTTCTGTCAGTTGTCAAAGATGCCTAGGCATATAAACATATCCAGTAGGCTTCAGACAGAATGCATATCGGTTTTGGGATTTTATGTCAGCATGACATAGCATATTTAATCAGAATCAAAATATTTTTTTATTAGCCAGTGCAAGCATACAAAGAATTTGTCTTGGCATTTGCTTCCAAAAAACATAACATAGAAGAAGAAAAAAAGACAAATGTGAGGTAATAATAATAATAATAATAATAATAATAATAATAATGATAATAATAATAATAATAATAATAATAATAATAATAATAATAATAATATGGACTGTGCTATGGACAAAGAAATGAAGTGATTGAAATATATGAAGGTGACAAGTGCAAGAATTAAATGTGACATGTGCATAAATAATCAGATTATGTAACAGTGGTGGTTGAATGCAATGCAGAATCTTCCACTTTGATGAAATATATGAAAGTGACAAGTGCAGGGATTAATCAGGGATGTAAAATGTAAAGTTTGATAACCCCGTATTCATCCCATTTATATAGCCGTGGTACAAGTTTTGATGCAATTTAGTGCAAATGCAGGTTAGGGTTAGGGAAGGGTGTTGTGTAGTGGGTGGACTTGGCGTGTTTGACTACAGTTTTGGGTTGTCTGCTGTGGGTGGGCTTCATTCCATTTTTAAATTGCAGCTCGTTGGCTGCAGTTACAACTATCTGGATCCAAATCTCTGTTGTGTGTGAAGGGAGGGACTCCATGAACACACACAAAATCTTAAACAGTCTGGAATAAATTCAGTAATTAAAACTAGATAGTATATAATAGTAGGCCTTTAATAAAAGTTTTGGACTGTCTTCGTCACCATAGAAACAGTGGATCATGGGTAATCCAGCCTTGCACTATCAAAAAAAAAACATGACCTCTTAGAATAAAAGGAGAAATAATTAAAACAGATGGCCATAACATTAACCTATCATATTTTTATCAAGGACACATTGAGTGAATTATTGCCCCCTGCTGGTACTGCACCTTCATAAACGCTGTCTTTGACTGTATATAAATAAATAAAAATATATATTTATATACAGTCAAGACACACGTGTACTTTCCATGACACTGACACAGTATCCTCTAGTGGCAGGTGTATTACACACTTTGTCGTGATACTGGGTTGCAATTTTCAGAGTAATTCAACCTGCGCTGCCTTTGCTGAATTTTAGCAGCTCTACAACACTGTACCTCCAATATCTAATTGTGTACAAGGGTAGAGACTCCCAAATAGGACAAATGGTGTGAGGGCTCCAAGAAGGCAGTGATGTGTCAAACCCTGCCATGGTTGGTGAGAGGTTGGAGAGCCAGAGTGATTAAAGCAATGAATCACTGGTGGGGAGGTCTCAGCTGCTGGCGTCATCTCACACGCAAGTTGGCAATTTGGGGTGTTCATAAGCAGCAATTCTTCACTAAAACTAGAGAACAAAGTGTGTGTGTGTGTGTCTGCAGAGACAGGGAGAGAGATGTTTCAATGTAGACGCATTGTTTTTCACTCCGTTGTTTATACTACACTGTATAAATGTGTCCAATTTCATTCTCATTCTTCGCCAGCCAAAACTAGGCTCATAAATCTAGATAGTAGATCTGTATGGAGGGCCACACTCACTTTGTAACGCTGTGAGCAAACGAGTTCAGGTGTTGTTTGCGGGTAGTGGAGTGGAGAGAGAGGCTCTACTGTATTTATGCTTAACACAGCAAAATGGAATCAAGAATACTTACTATAACACCTCTTCAGAGTGAAGCAAAAACAAAACTACACTTTAGAGAAAAAGTAGTGATCAGGTAAGGAAGTAACTGCTATAGAGCTGCAGCGATTAATCAATTAGTCGATTGACAGAAAATGAATTGGCAACTATTTTGATAATTGAATGATAATTGGTTTCAGATTCTAAAATGCGTTGATTAATGCTTTTCTTCTTGTCATACATGATAGCAAACTGAATATATTTGGGTTTTGAATGGCTGGTCAAACAAAAGAAGATATATAAAGACATCACCTTTAATTCATTCTGGGAAATTATATCAAGCATTTTTCACAATTTAATCTATAATGAAAATAATTGTTAGTTGCAGCCCTAAACTACCAGTAAGTTCTATAATGCTCCACTATACATACACAAAAACCATTACTGTTTCAGTAATTAGTAATTAATGAGAAGTTACTACTTTTGTGCGACTCCTCGGCTGATTCAGCATCCATCAGGAAGTAAATAAGATTCATAATTATCATTAATGTAGTATTTCCCAGTGTGCTCTCTAGTAATTCATCACTATCTACCATATGGTCAATTTTGTGTAGCAATTTGTTAAGTGTTACTCAGCAGAGCAGAAAATATTTGTTTGGACACACTTTCTCATTCAAGTGAAAACATTTTCTTCTAATAAAACACATATTTGAGAAAACATTTTAGGAATGAGGCCATTAGATGGTGATATCTTGTACACTGGCCAAAACAGGCGGAAGGGAAAATTCTAGCATCTGATTTAAGATAAATTGATATTTGTGTTGCAGCTGCTACAGAACTTCTTTTCAAGAATAACTTAACACTAATTAAAAATATTATTTTTGCTGGTTGAAGTTCTCACCTTGCTGTCATGATGTATATATTGGTTTGGTTTGGTTATAAATACAACAGCACACTCCTCCAGAGGTGAGTGAAACTTCCATCATACAGAAACAGGTGCTTTCAGGTGACTTTTAGTGGTTAAAATGCATTTCATACCCTCTGGTTCATGTCATACCCCCCCATCTCTACGGTTACCTAAAACTGAGACTTAGCTGAAACTAAATCCCAAACTAATAACTTTATTTAGAGGACTGGATAACAAAAGAAGAACTGGCTTGTAGAAGCAAAGACAGCAGAATTGTGGCCCTACTGCCCACATCGACAGAGACCGAGCCAATCCATCCTTGTCTTTCATTTCACGCGTCTGCTTGCATCATTTATCCTATTCTAGTGGGGCATCAATGCCAATATTCAGCCATATGAACTGTGATTGATGATGACACCCACAGTCTGCCACTGTAACTATCCCCTCCACAACAACAGGATACTTATGTCTGCTTTAATTGACAAAACAGCAACAACACAGCTGCACAGCATCTGTTCTCTGACACCTGAGAAACTAACAGGAAGGTTAACAGGTGCCACTGCTCTTATCAACGACAGTGCCAAAATTCAGTTTTTCATAAAAAATTGTGCTATTTTTATTGGATCCAGATATATTTTATTGGATTCGTTTTTTACTTTACTCCAGAAGATGTTTAGTCACTTTTTATCAAGTGGCAGTGTTTATATTTTGATTTATGTGAAATGTATTTGTAGTTTTTCTTAATATTAGTTTTATATATTGAATTCATTCTAGCCATATGCACACCACTTTAAAGTCTATTTTCAACCTGCGGAGCCTCGCTGTTTGTTTTCAACTAAGCCAAGATTGTATATTGTGGGCAAAGAGTGTTGCTGAAGTTTCTGAATGTCTTATATATATGTTATAAGATAACATCTGATCACACGCCAAGAAGGCCCAGGTGTCGATCTCGCAGATGGACACCTAGAACGCGTTGCAGGACTTCTTGATCACAAGCTGGTGAACACTGACTCAAACGGCGAGTCTTATTCATCTGTGGATAAAGTCTACAATCCCTATTTCACCAAAGCCAGTACAGAATTCTTTTTTAAAAAAAATCTTGTGTGGGTGTCTCAGTATTAAATCGTTTGACTCTTTAATTGACTCAGCGGGAGAGGGATGAAGCCATTACCTTAAAGCGGCCATTGTGATGAAATGCAAATAGTAGTCAAGTATCATTTTTCGTTCTGGCTTTGTGGGCCCGACAGCAGGATTTAGATTTATTTGTGATGATGAGTCCAGAGGGAGAGAGGATCAGAGAGTAAGGGAAGCTGTGAAGTGAAGCCAAGTCTATTTCATTTTAGCAGCACAAGTATTTATGATGCTCAAAGTCAAAGTCAAACAACTCTATGAAGTGGCTTGGATATACACTGAGTGTCTGTGAAAAAAAAAGTGTGAAAACTATTTTTTTTTTAAACATTTCGTATCAAACAACGCTTGCATTAAAATAGCAAATTAGACTGTGATGGAGATACTGGAGGCATATCTGTGAAAAACAATATTCTCAATTAATTTGCACTGTGGGTGTGAATTATACTGGAGAGAAGCCATAACAAGGAAGGCAGGCAAGGATGCAGAGGAAGAAGAAGAGCTGATGGATGGAAGGAAACCAAAGCAGGTAACTCAAGCCTTGAAATGACACCCCTCATTTCCCTTCCAGAATATATGTGTGTGTGTGTGTCAGTGTCACTATTAAGGCTGTCACAAAGTTAGTTGGTATAGAGAGCTAAACCAGAACTTCTTCTGGGTTCTGTTCCACAAATAGGAAAATTTAAAATCCAATTTTAAAGTCCATTTGAAGTCCAGAGTTACAGTTTATGGTTCTTTCCCTTCACAGTCTATTACTGTTAAAGCTACTTTATTCCCAATATTAACAGAATAATATGGGTGATTTGCTTTGCTGCAGTAAATTGATAGTGTTTCATTTTAAAATATATACTAGCAGATACAAACAAAGCCAAAGTGCAGGCACCATTTTTATCTATTCTTCTGGAAATACTACCCAGAAGCAATGTAAATATACAATAAGATTTCAGACATCGTAATCAAACAGGAACCACGTGAAAGCAACTGGAAAAAAAAAAACTGCATCCCACAAAATGTATTCAGTCATTTCATCCATCTAGTTTGAAACACCAGCTCTGAAGCTCACTCCTGAGGGAGGACCCCTGTCAACACTGATCGATCACTGGGGGGCCACCCATCAGAAGGTGACATTGACAAGTTGAAACAGCTTTTTGTATTTTCTCTGAGATGAATGGAAGTTTGAGTTCATTGACACTTGACTATAATCTCCACAGACTACTACGATCTAGCCAGCGTCCTACATTCAATGAGGAGAGTCATTTCGGGTTACATAAATTTAAATTGTCATATTTTACATTTCTGACATGGTCCAGCAAATGTATGATTGTGAATTGATAAAGTAACAGTGTTGGTATAATGTAAGTGTTACTGGATAAGTTTCACTTCACCATCTATTTTTAAAAGGTAGACAGCACCCATGCCTCTGCTGTTCAGTGTTGTTTGGCAGTCAGTGTTGATTGGCTGCAAAGCAGAAAGATTTGAGGAGCCGGGAGACAGAAATAAATGGATTCTATTTTGAGACACCTGCTGTGTCTAGACAACCTAGATATGCCAATACTTGATCTGGCACACAGTGACTGGTGGCCTTTATGCCTAAATATCTCCCCTGGCCAAGAAATATTGTACTTGAGCACACAAGTAGACGTGTATGAACTCAGCCCTGGGCTGTTTGATGAGATCAAAAGAAATTCTCTTCTCTCAGCATTTATATTTTATTCTCACACGCTTAGGGAGAAAAATGCCCACTCTGTCTAGGCCGAGAGGGGGTGTCTTCACACAAAGTTTCCCCTTCTGCTCACAGTTCTGGTCCAGAAATTCCCTATCTCACCACACTGTAGCTATCCCCACACCTACACAATAGGCTTTGCCTTTTTGTGTGAAAATTGTGGTAAAACTGTGGAAAAATACCACCTGCCACCTTATAAAGCGTATGCATGTCTCTTGGCCCACAGTTATCCTCTTTCTTCTTGCAGCGCGGAGGAGGAATGGGTCTGAATTGGCCCTGGCGTATTGGCACAAAGAAAACCAACTTTATTTTATACCCAAAACACTCTCCTGGATCCTGAAGTCAATGTCAGCGCTTAACAATTTCAGACACTCTGATCGATAGAGCTGTCACTGCAAACAAAATGAATTGAAAAATTGATGAAAACCCATTTATAAAAGCACATCTTGTGAGAAACACCTACCATTGTGGATGTTGAACCTTTCTACAAAATAACAAGTGACTCTAAAGGATGTTTTAGGCATATGAATGTGTCAAATGAATCTTAGTCAAATGACTCTTAGCCTAGAGGACTATTTTCATGATTAGACTCAATCAGCTGAGGGCATTCACACTTTTCACTTCAACCAATCACATTTTGCCACTCCTTCTGCGAGTCAATCATCTTGTTGCTGACAAACTCCACCTTTCATTAGTACCACCTGACCAATTTCTAGAAAGCTCTTCAAGAATTTTGCTCCACATCACATCCATCTAGATCTTCAGGGTGGCTCAACATAATGTCAGACTTTAACACATGAACCAAGTTGTTTTTGTCCTTAAACCTAACCGAACCTTAACCATAGCACTGTCTGATCATACGATGGTTAGTGTTAGGGTTAGGGTGTGTTGTTTGCATTGTTCACCGGCATATTTCCGGATCAAACCTGCACAAATGTATTTGAGAAGTCGACATTTCGAGTAAAGAACGAGAGAAAGAAGTGAAATCCTACTATTATATCTTGTTTCATGGTTTGTTTACATAGCTTCCTGAGTGGCTGGAAGTCAACTGTGACACAGCCTCTGGAAGTTAACCAATCAGAGCAGAGTAGGCTCATAAGGAGGCGGGGCCTTAAAGAGACAGGGAGCTAAAACGGCCTGTTTCAGACAGAGGCTGAACTGAGGGGCTGCATAAAGAACCAGTAGAAGATAAATAAGGATTTTTTTTAAATTGTGAGTCATGCAAAGCTACTCTAGTGGAGTCCCAGAATAAAAATATAGAGCTGGAAATGAGCATAATTGAAAACATTTTGAGACCTTCCTCTTTATATTTTTATTTTTTGAGTCCAAATTTGTAATTCTGAAATTTGTTTGGAAATGCTTGGAATGAGTAAACAGCCTCATTACCCAGGTGTCTTTACTGCCGTTTTTTGCTGGTGATTTTTTATGGTGATGATAATGCTCGTTTATAATGTTTGTAAATAGCATCACACACTGTACCTTTAACTTTTTACCTTTCTGTTGACCCATGGACAATGGCTCTGAAATTAAACTGATTTTAAAACACATTTCTGTTACAGCAATAACTGTACTCAGAGTTTTGGAAAGCAAAATAATTTGCAGTTGATTGCCAGAAAAACTCATCCCCCACCTCAACATGCATAACTTGTTTATCACCTTAAGCCAGCTAGCAGAGGCAACGAGTGGAAAACAGAGACTGAAACGTCCACTGGCATGATGTTGCAGTGTCACTGTCTGCCTTCTCCTCCCTCCCTTTCTGTTTAAACTCCCATTAACCATTCACACTTAATGGCTCTGGTATTTCAGACAATTTAAGGCCCCTCTCTGGCAGAAAGGACGGTGCGGTCGAGCATGGCCGAGAGCTAATTGAAGTCCACTGACACCATTAGCAAACTGCCATCAGGCTGATAGCCAGTCGTATAACAAGAGGCTGAGGGCTGAGGAAGAGAGACAGAGAGAGACTGCTCATGATGAACAACACAACACTGATTCTTTTCTCACAGGTCACTCCACGTCTCCCTTAACAAGCCGAAAGAGAGAAGATGAGTACAGAGACAGCTGCAGATGGAAAAGCATAAATACATGCATAAAATTTAATTATGTATTTTCACAAGCTTGTATAACTATGTATCTTTCTCATCCAAACTCACAAACATATCTCAACTAATCCTGTTTAATTAAATTACTGATGTAGTTATTGTGAAGCCACACCGACACCGGTCCGGTACCCTGCTACAAACAAGAAGCAAAGCTGTATTGGTCTTATCTGCAAAGGTCACTGAATACAATGACCTGCTATCTCCTGTCACGCACTGGCCTTTATCTCTGTGGCCCATGCTAATGCACCATGACTGTTGCCTTTGCTGAAAGGGCTAACAAGCGTACAATTGCTGGAAATGGGCTTTGGAGTGGAGTCTCATAGAGAGGAGGATTGGATAGTGTTTAAGTTATTTTAGCTTTATAAGCACTCTAGAAATATTAAAGATACAGACAATGCATAGTATGCATTATATTTAATACATGATTTTCCTCCAAATTTAACGTTTTAATACGTTGTTGGTCCATGCTCTCTCTTATCTGCAGTTATCTGCAAGATGACATAATATTTTAAAACTATTACAAGACACTGTTGAAAAATTGATACATTTTATGATGTGGTTACAGCTCGATTAGGTTTAGGCAAAAGGACGACGTGATTAAGTTGGGGGAGGGATCATGGTTTGGGTTAAAATAAGTACTTCCTTACACTTGAATGTAAATATAAGTTGTTTTGGGTCACTTGCTAAAATGACTGATCTGCGTTTTTTCCCGGGGGGAAAGTCTCCTTCCAGCACAATCTCAGGCTGGTACCCACAGTGGAAATCAAACCAGCAGCCATGGCAGTGTAAACGATATTAAACCATTAAACTACCCCCAGCCTGGCTCAAGAAGCACCACAGAAGGAGCCTAAACAGGCCAGTAACGTGCTGATCTGTGCCAGCGTCCCCCCCCTCCCCACCCCCTGCTGTGCTGTGGATTTGATTTGGCCACGACTGTCTTTATTTCCCCTGGGCTGCACTGCTATCACAGTGAGGCTGGGAGGTGAGCCATCTTGCTGAATGGAAATGCTCCCATAGATGTGCAGTATGTGAGAGACTAGCCCTTGGGACCAATACTGGCTAATGGCTATCTGATTGACTGAGCAGGGAGAGGAAGAGAGGAGAGAAAGTAGAGATGGGAAGTGCAGGAAGGTTACAAGCCTGTTTGTCTTTCTGAGCACTCGAGTATAATACTATGTAGAGCATGTTTGTGCATTCTTATCAGTCTTTGGTGCATATGTGTGTGTTTGCATGTGTGTGTGTGTGTGTGTTTTGTGTCCTCCCCTATGCCTTTCTGCCTGTGGCTCTAATGAAAGCTGCTTACAGTATAATGAGAGATGTGGTCAGATAATGGAGGGGGTAATTACTCCAGCACACAGCAGCCACTGGTTAAGAATTACATTATTGATTGGCCAGATGCAGCAGCATGACAGGGAGGGACGGGAAAATAGAGAAGGGAGAGAAATCAACTCCTAAAATAAACAGTTAGTCTGTCTGGCTTCCAATCAAGGGTGAAGCATGAGACAAACACACAGGTGAATGGAAGTGCACACACACACACACACACACACACAGACACTCCAGCTGAGCAACTTCCTTCCCTCGGCGGGGAACATCTGCAGTATGCGAGTGAAGTGATCCAAATAGTTCCACTGAGGAAGGAAATTTCTGGACTGCAGCTAAGCCTGGTTAAATGTTAGTCTATACTCTCCAAACACAGTTCTATAATACATTCAGAAAACATCATATTCACGTCAGATATTTTTTGCCCTGTGTGACATTAAACAACTGCACTTAATCTGACAGTTTCGCCCAGAGCTACTGCATCGCCCCTAGCAACAATTTGCACCGAGTATATAGTTCAGCACGTACTTCATAACAAAGTTTAACTGCAGTTATTGTCGGCCAAAACTACAAAGTTCCCTCTATAGACACATTCGCTTGTTAGAGTTTTCAAAATGATACAGCTCGTATTACACGAAAGAACCCAGAGAGGCTAAATCATAGCGTGTTTATGGATCAAGTCAATATTTATCTAATAGAATAGTTCAGGCTGAAGCTGTTAGTTAGTGGTTAGTGGTGGTGTTTGCAACCTGTTGACTTTCAAATAGTGGTTGGCTGTCTGTTGTTATAGTTATACAATATCTCAATTATATAGTATGTCAGCAGTAAACAGTGAATGCACGCATACACAAACACATGCTGTACACACACACACACACCAGGCACATTATACACACATTATAATGTACACACAACACACATCATCTTGACCCACAACCCTTCATCCTGAGCATCAATCAATACATTGTATTGATTCCCTCTTAGACAGCAGCTTGTAAGACGTTACGATCTTCTCTAGCTCTCCAGTTCCTTTGTCCCCCCCTCATGTTAGAGCGTCTCCTTGCTTTAGTGAGGTGTCTGAACACAGAACATAGCATTCTACTATCAACACACAATTATTTATACATACACACATACACAGGGGACCTCATTTTCACCACAAACGCTCACTTCCGTCATGAAGCAGAATCCCCTTGAGGTTCTGACATAAATCTCCCATTCAGCAAGCAAACAAGGTGGTAACTCCAGTTGTTAAATGCCAGTGGGACTCCATACAGTATATGGACCCAGATGTGCCCACTAGCTAGCTGCAGTGTGTGCATGCATGCATGTGTTAGTGTTTATGTGCGGCTGTGTGTATGTAGGTGTGATCACTGGGGCTTAAGCTTTTCATTAAAACAGAAGGCCTGGCAGACCGGTGCTCCAATGTTTGTCCCCGGAGGCTGTCTTTTTCCTCCAGCTCAATGCGATCAATTCGCTAACCTGGGAAAGAGAGAGATGGATGTGAAGGGGTAGAATGAAGGATGGGTGGATGGATGGATGGATAGATGGAGGGGGAAACAGCCAGGGACTGAAGCATGGAAAACAGGATTGACGACAGAAGACTTCACTAGCATAGAAATCCCTTCGTTTTTGCCAGGAGGCCTCCTGTGGGCAACTGGGCAAAGCGGAACAAAGTCAGAGGAGCTGGAGAAAAGAGGAGAGAGGAATACTTAACAAGTAAAAAAGGTAAAAGCTGCCTCCCTCTGGCCTCCCTCCATTCTCCAGGTTGTCTCACTCAGTGAGTGTGATGACTGGTTAATGCTCATATTTTTTCATAAGCCTTATAAAGCACAATGTTAAACTAATAATTCAGGTACTATAGCGTGCAAAAAGACATATCTGATAGCAATAGATCATAAATCTCTTTCTGATTGAATCAATTTTTGCACTTAACAAATAATAACACTCTGGTAACACAATGGCAATAGCTATTGTTGGAAGTTATCTGCACTTACTGTTCCTAGAAGTCCAGAGTGGCTGTTGTAGAGCGTTAATGTAACTCTCATCATAAACAAGATTATACAACCAATTGTGGCAAAATGTTACTGACAGAAGCCCATTAAAACCTTATTGCATTCTAAGCCAGCACATTGTGGCCGAGTAAATAGTTTGAGAGCTTGCTGGTGTGGTTGCACGTCTAATGGAAAATCTCAAAAAAAAAAAAAAGCATGGTCAGCATTGCTTCATCTTAATGTATACATCTCCACCCATACGATCAAGCATGCTAATATGCCTTTAAATGATCATATTGTGTCTCAAAGTTTTGCTCAAATTGAAAAAAAAGAAAAAAAAAAAGTGAACAGGGCCAGACCATTGACAAGAGGAAAATATCAATCTACGGATTAGATTTCTCTACACTCCATATGGAGGAAGGAAGGACGAAGGAAATGCTCTGTTTGACACCACTAAATGTAGTACTGCACGTAAAACAGGAAGACAAGGTACAGACAATAGCTTTCTTAAAAGGAAGTGACTCAGCAGTCTGCATTATTGATGTGATGTTGCAGATGAAAGTGGTGGAGCAGTGTGAGTGGGTGTGTCATAACAAACACTCCAGAAGAGACAAATTAGACATCATTTAGCAGCCAGCATACAGAGAAGGCACGAGGTAAGAGGAAAAGTGTTTTTGTATTAGCAAGTGGGTGATAGCGCAAACAGATAAAACCATTATGATAAAAGTAGTTTTGATTATGATGCTGTTCAGGTGTTTCTTTATGCATGATAACGACAGTGTGACTGACAGTGATAGTAGCCTTTCTTAGCATATCCAAAATCTGGGAATGAAGGGTAAGAAAAAAAAAAAGACTTTACACTGCAAGACTGAATTTCTGCACAATGACAGAGTAATGACAACTATAGAACAACTGAAACATCCTCTAGCTGGTAAAATCTGTAAGTGAGGCTGGCATTTTTTAATGTATAGTTTACCTTCAAGCAACAGGGCTACAATCTTTCAACGAAGGGGGATAAGCTTTCCTCATAACATTTGTTGGCAAACTTTTATCAAGCCCTGAAGTCTGGTGAGAGAACTTTCTCAACTGGATTAAAATAGTATTTCTGCAGGTTTTGTTTTGGTCCAGATGGCCACGGAGCTGTTCCCTTGACACCAAAGTAATACAGCCAACCTGTCCTATATTGACTACCTAAAGATGGCACACTTTCCAGCTTTATATAACTTTAAAATTAAAATTATATTTGTCCAGTTTTTGCAAAACGGTAATCAACAAGAGAAGTCTTAACAGCCACAGGAAGTCTTATCGGGCAAAATGACAATATTCCAGACGTAGGAACTTACTGTAACAAACGTTTTAGGTGTGTTTTGTTTGGGAAACAGGAAGCAGTGTTGTAAACTTGGAATGTGACATTTAACTTGAGTTTGACCTTGTTATTAGTTTCTTTCCTCTTAAATGTAAACATGATTGTTCTGGTTTTAAAGGTAGGTTATTTAACAGAAGATAACAGAAACAGTGAGACTGTCCCAGGAAGAAGACACACCACGCTCTTACACACTGTTTGTTTTTATAGGTCTTCCAGTATTCATATTTTATTATTTTATTTTGCACATTGACATTTAATTCAACTGACAACATTTTAAGACAGGTCATAATACTGGAGACAGATTGACTGACAAAAGCAGGTCATGTAAACCAAATGAGTTAAGCCTAAGGAAACCTAAGAAAATAGGCTTAAACACGAGCGATTATGTGGTCCAAACTGTCAGACTTGATCTGAAAAGTGTGAAAAACCTACCCGAACCTGATGCCCATAAATTAATTTTCAAAAAAGAAAGACCTGATTTGATGGGGACCCAAAACACTGTCTGACCTGATCCGAATAGAACTGAGCATAATACCGAGGTCCCAAACAGACTCTAACAGAAAGAGAACAAAAATACCGGCAGCAGTACAAAAAAACAGTTCTATGATTCAAAGGCAAATGAGGCTATGTAAGTAGGGATTTCACAACTTCACCTACTTCCAAGGTGCATAGAGAAGGGAAAAAAGTCTAAAGAGGTCAAAACTCCAGCAACACTTGTAGTATAAAGAACAACTTTATTGTTAGACCAATGCGTTTTGGCTTGTGACTTTTATCAGGGACATCATGAAACACATTACAACATTTAAATAGGGTATGAAATAGAAAAAAAAAAAAATACAAAAGACAACCAATCATATACATCCACATATAGATACATACAACGGGGCACCTTCAAAGATTGGTTGGGTATATGGTCATATGGCTTCAGGCTGATCATTGTCCCAGATGCCAGTTGGTTTTACCTCCTTGGACTCCTTTTCCTTTAACTTGTTGCTCACATTGTTTTCTCTTCACTTCACAATCTCTTCTGGCCTCAAAACCTGTAGTTTTCTCCTGTGGTGATTGTGATGTACCACATGATCAGAGCTAATACGCGTACACTCAGGTCCATTTGGGTCCATTTGGGTCTAATCAGGTATTGGACATATTGACATACAGATCCGAGACCCGCAGCAGTAAAATGAGACCCTGCTTCACCTGATGAATTTGGAGCCAGTCTCCGGTGGACCCGTTAAGACCTCTAAGGTGTTGTACTGTAGGCTAGTATTTGAAATAAAAAATACCACATTACTAAGTTCAACATCATCATCAATATTGATTATCTCTATTCATATTGATATGGCAAACTTTTTAGCAAACAGTTGACTATTTACACACCCAGCAAACACAGAGCAGCATTTATTTGGAGTCATTTTTCTGGCCACTGGATAAATTTAAGTCCAGTATGCCTTTTAGCTCTTTGTTTTTGTTCCACCAACTCCTGACAAAAGTATCTGTTTCTTTAGCTGCTAAATGCTCCACTATGGTCACCAGCTATTTGTTAACTTTATTTGTCTGCTGTTTGGTGCTGGACGGGTAGTTTTTGCTGAAAGCAGCTGTCTGCTGGAGCTGTAAAAACCAAAACAATGAGATAAAAGATGCTATAAGTCTCTTTAGAGTTAAGGGGGACTGCAGAGTCAGGTGATAACTTGCTGTGGATAACCATATCTACCAGAAATTGCTTTTATATTTGATTAAATTGTTTTCTGATTATGTTGTGATGTAAAAAGGCTGCCTGGATTGTGTTCAGAGGTTGTTGTTCTACATTTATACACAACGGCAGAGTCACAGGGAGGAGGTCAGAGTGCATGGTGGGCGTACACAGCACAGGACTCTGACAACAGAGACTGAGGTTTGCATCCTGTCTCCCATCTGTGGTTAGGTTTGGGCAACAAAAGCATCTTGGTTAAGGTTAGTGAAGGATTGTGGTTTCATTTTAATTAACACGCAGTTTCCCTACTTCAAGTCACTGCAGACTTTTTCTCTATCAAGCCCAGACCACAATATTTCCCCTATCCTTAACCAAGTGCTGCCAGTAAAAAGTTTAATAGTGTTGTAGTGAGTATGTGTGTATATTGTACTGCAAGATCGGATATTTCACTGCAAGCAACTCCCTTTACCTGCAAGGGGTCATGTAGTCTGTTGTTAATATAAAAATAGTGATTGCAGCTGCTGAAACTAAATAAATATTCTGGGGTTCGACTGGAACATGATTTGCAATTCAAAAACTCCTTATTTGTCTTATATTGTCCCTTTATGCTGCCCCTCAGCAGACTTCCAGTGGCTCCGAAAGCGATGTAAACAAACATTACTAGTAGGATTTCACGTCTTGTACTTGTTCTTTACTTGAAATGGAAACTTTTCAAATAAATCTGTACATAGTAGAGCCCAAATCCGATCCGAAACGTGTGAGTGGACAATGCGTACAACCGTGGAGCAACCTTAGCAACAAAGGGTAGCAACAGACAGCCGTTGGTGGGCATGCGTGAACAATCTGTCGTCATCACAAGTGAGAAGGCTGTGGCCTGGGCTTTTGACTTGTAGGGAACATTTTTACATATGATCACCTCATGTTTTGGAACTTTGAACCATGTTTAATATACATATCCAACATCATAACAGTATAAAAATGCGTGATTAGTTCCCTTTAAAGATTCTCAGGTATGTTTCTGTGTTGCCTCGTACCCATACAACACATGCATGCGCAACATGAAACCACTTGTGGTGTTTCCCAGAGGAAAAGGGAAAGGGAACGTAACCTTTCCAGTAATCTTTCCTGTCTGTGCTTCCCTCTCTACTTCTCTGCATCCTTTTTTTGTCTGAGATGACGTACTTTACTTTCTACGACAGCCCTGCAGCCGTTCTTTGTATCACTACGGTAATTTAAGGTGACTGATTTGACCAGCCAGCTATCTCTCTCCTCAAACTTCTATTGATTTTGACTAGCACTTAGATTAGAGCTACATTCAGGAAAAACTGTGCTGTGAGAGTAGCAGACAAGCCTTGCCGCCCACTGCTGTGGCTGTCAGATGAAATTGTAAAAGTCAGTGGGGAGCATAACTACTAGATTTATTTTCAGACATGCTCTGATGTTTGAAATGGGTGTTAATATAAAGAGCACATATACTTTTGGTATTTGTCAAGCTGGGGAAATATTTCCCTGCTATTGTAGGATGTGAAGGTCTTCTCTTTGATGTAAGAATTACGACTGGAACCCACCTTTTTTTTCCACATCAAGTCTCCTAGAACAATGGCAGTCGTGTTGGGTGGGGAGGTTGCAAGGCAATATTTCTTGTGTCATACTTACATCATTTTTCCCATATGTGTATTTTAAAATCTACACCGCATCCCTCTACCCACCAGCTCGCCCTCAGGTGGAAACCCCTTTCATCTCCAACAAGGACATGGCTTAACCCCTTAAATCCACTGGGATTGTTGTAGCAGGAACATGTTATTGATGTTTGTCTTGCTGCTTATCCATGTTGGTGACCTTTAAGGTAAAAATAATGAATGACACTTCCTTAGTGCCTTCTCCCACTAGGGGAATGATGCTCAGTTGCAGGGTCATAGAGGTGTGGGAGCATTGATAGAAGCCATTTTCATCAGCAGACAAACAGCTCATTTTATGCACTGTCCCTAATGGACAGGGGTATCGTTTATGAAGGGTAATGCCTTTAAAGCGGGCATCAACGGAGGCTAATGATCTGACCGGCACTCTGTGAGAGGCAATCCTCTGTTGGATGACATTTAGACTCATACCATTATGAGGTGCTTACAGTGATGAATGGTAAGCTTATCAAAGTTATGTTGATGGCTGAATATGGTCAAGAACACTATTTTCACTGGTTCATTTACCCTGCAGGTGAATAATAATTCTATACTTTACATTCGGGGGTTCCAGCTTTTCACAGTTTAACATAGCACCTTCTGCTTTAATCACACAGAGCACAGCTTGCGGAGATCAAATACATCACAAACCCATCTGGGATGATCCCCCCTGTGAATTCTTTGTCTCCTACTGTTGAGAAAGTCAAAATATACACATAGTTCATTCCTTCATTCCTCACTCACATGCTTTCTCCTCTCCCTCGTGCGTTTAATTATTAATCAGAAATCTGAAACAAATGCACACAATTCCTCATGAACACACATATGCTTACTGTAGACACACCCTCTCCCTCTGTCATCACTGCCAGATTAAAGGTTCCCACAGCGCCCTGTAAACAAAAACATAAATCACCTACGCTTCTTCTCAACTGCCGGACTGAAATTCATGGTTCTCAGCTCCACTAAATCACAGTGGATGAGTGCCCAGGGGAGGCTAGAAGGCTAATACACACTGTCCATGAATACCATCAGCAGCGAGGCCAGTCCTATACGTCTAAACATAGTCAATTCAGAGATGGATGGACCTAAACTGAGCAGCCGTAGGGGTGCGAGAACACCCATAAGGCTGCCGAGCGTTTGATAATTGTACACATAGTTCGGACTGAAAATGTAACACCAGGGGACAATTTGAGGGATCATGAAGAGGGATGGCACTCTCCTGCTTAACACAAACAGTCCATAACAATAGAAGGTTAAAGGAAATGAGCTTCCTTCCTTCTGATACCCACTGAACTGTGTTGTAGAGGTATCGTTTTTTTTTACTGCACAGTTCAAACACTTCCATCCTCTGTTTCTGATTATGTTGCAACTGGGATGCAGACTCACCTTGCCCAATTCAAGGTGAAGCACCAAAGCTTAATTAAAAGCATTGTAAGCACCAGCATGCAGACATCTGTACAGTCTTATTAAATAAAAAAATAATTTCTCCATTAGACACGGATGGCTCATGAGGGGATGGAATGCATAGAGATCCCCATGTGCTCCTACTGTAATTACCATAATCATTTCCTTTTTATAATTAAGGCGAATACACCCACTTTAAATCTCTGGCAATGAAAGCACTCTGTCTATAAGCACTTGTGCTTGAAGTGGTTGTCTGAGCGTTTTTAATCACACAGGGGGTCATCTATTTCACTGAGGCGGTTTGAACCTCATTTAATCATCCAATCATAAAACACCTTTAGAAGCTAGAATCTCATCTGGGAGTTGAGCCAAAATAAAGGATATGTTTGGGCCAAGTAATGCTGCAATAACACATCAGCGACTGCAAAGTGCAAGCTAACAGAAGACTAATCCTCTGCGTTAGCAAACATTGGCGTCAAGTTTGAGCACGACTGTACATTTGCTAAGAAGGTAGGCCAGCTACCCTGAGCCAGATTAGCTTCCTGATTCTGCAAAAACATGCCTCTGATCTCTTCAGACCTGGTTTCAGAGTGATAAACTCTCCCTCAAACATAAATTTGTCCCGCATCAAAGCTGCTGACAACACCACTTTGGCTTACAGGAGGCATGGGATATGCATGCAAATATTATACGGTATTTCACCCATTTATGGTCCAAAGAAAAGATAACAAGGATCCCTGAGATGGTTGTTCCTTTATAGATTAGAGAGAATATAGCTTGGATTATTTTGATTGCGCAGGACAGAATGAGTGTTATTTTATTTGGGTCCACATAAGAATTTCTTTCACAATGACAATGACAATGATGTTGAGCCGGTCAGCCTGAATTTGATGAATCCACGAATCACAGATGCTGACAAGCAGGAACCGTGACAATGCTGAGAAAGACTGAAAGAAAGAAAATGTGAGACTTCCAAGTAAAACAACAGCGTGTCATTTCAGCAAGTGCCCCAAAATAACATGTTTACATACGAGTGACAAAGCCCTGTAGCGGTCGAACCAGTTATGACTGGAACAAAGGAGGAAATCGGGTGACATACACTGCTGTTCCTTTCTAGTTTCCAACCATGAGTCAACATTGTGTTTTTTTTTAAAACATGACCATCATTGTCCCCTAACCTTTTTTCCATATAGTTATAGTTGTAACCATGATGACGAAGCTCCCCTAACCTTGACAACGTCTGTAAGAATGTACGGACATGTGGTGGAGGTGGATGTATCTAGTTCACATTTCCTGTTGTGTCATGCATCAACTCACTTTGCGAGTTCCGTGACAAAAAAACTTATTCATAGTCTTATGTTATTTCTGCAGATTGTTGAAACCCACATTTTAACAAGGGTGGAAGTAACAAATTGCACAGACAGGCTGAAATGAACCACATTTCAACACATGCTTGTCTTACCGGATATACACATTAAAAGTGAGACGTGAAAGGCACATAATCACTTTTGAAGTGTTCTGTCCATTCAGTCCACATCAACTCCAAATTCTGTTTGGCTATCAGGATGTCAGCAACATCCTTGCTTGCTTGCTCTTGCTTGGTACATCTCCTCAGGATGTCCTGAGGAGATGTACAAAGCAAGAGTTTCCACAAAGGCTTTACTGGAAGAAACCAGCATTGTTTTCATTTTTGTTTTGATGTAATTTCCCTGATGGGTGGGGGACATCTGCTCATAGCCGCACAAGGAGCCTTGATCCATCTCAAGACAATGCATAATTTTAATGCAACATATAAACAGCAAGAAATTTGGATGATTTAAAGATCTGTCTGTGGAGATTATTTTGGGGGTGATACGCGAGTCAGTGTAGATTGGCCATAAGTATACTTTTAACATTTTGGTTTAATTGTTGTAATTCAATGCATGAAATCAGCATGGAATCAGAAACTAGAAAATCATGAATATAGTTCTTTAGATTATGTTTTATCTAGTCGTTTTGGGGGCAACATAAGTGTCACACATTTAATGTTTGAAAGGCCATGAGTCTCTATTTTGAAAAACCAGCAGCGGTGGTGATGCTGTCACAATGCTATTTTCATCAGGCACAAGTTAGTAAATTAGAAGCCTATACCTGCTGTGTCACTGGGGATGTAACTTGGAGGGAGGATGCATCTTGTTTGCTGATTGGTCTTGTATAATGAATGGAGGAAAATGTTCCAGCTTGTATTCAACATGACACAAACAGAGTCTGTCCTCCCAAGAAAATCGACCCTATAGCTCATAAATTCAGTCGCCAAAAAACGACCTACAGTTACGTTTCAGTGACAGACACCATCTAGTGGCGGTAGTTATTATGACCTAAAGAAGCGAAACAGTTCAGATGATATCTATATAAGGTGACTTCCTTATAGACTTCCTAGAAAGTTATTAGATGGCAAAAAATGGCAAAAAGTGGCAAAAAGTGGACCACTGTTCACTTCCCATTTCCAACCTTGAGTTGGGACATTTATTTAAAAAACATAACGTGGTGTTCACTGTTGCCATGACTATATATTTTTTTGCCATAACTACAATCTTTCCATTACCTTAATCATACAGTAGTTTCCATGCAGATACTGTAGAAAGACAAACATTTATAGAAAACAATGGCATCGAACATTAAAAATGTAACTGAACATGGTTTTGCAGACTTGTCCAGTATCAATGTTGAGTTTTCAGGTCTGTACTCTGTGGTGCTTTAGGGATCACATATCTTTCATGTCTGTAACAACAGCAGTTTCATTCTAGGCTTGATGGTTTTCTCTGCAGTCTCAAATCCCTTTAAGTCCTGTTCCTGCCAGCTGCAGCAGGCAGCTGCACTACAATCAAGATTATTTAATGGCATCCTTATGAAGCCTGTAACAGCCTGTAGATGATGGTGAGATTGATGTATCATGAGGCTACAGATGGCAAATCTCAATGCTCTCAATGTCTCAGTGTTTATGTAGTAGCTGTAGTTTTTATTAACTGCATGAGGCTAATTGCTGCTACAATGTAGCTTTATGTACATCAATGTAATGGCGGAGCATTTCTAACAGTGATGTTGAGTCCTTTCAAACATGTTAAATGGAATGACCTTAAAAATCATATGAACCCAGCGAGTGAACCAGTTATCCGCATTTATGGCTCAAAAAAGAAAATTGAAAAGAAATTTTTCATTGACGTGATGACATGATGTAATGTTGATGAATTGCACAGTGAAGAGCTCACCAACAATTTGCCATTAACCTTTCCTGTCTACATTTTCTTTCTGGTCTGTCACTTGTCTGCACTTTCAAGTTTATGCCATTGAAAAGGTCAGGAAGAAAAGCTAAAACATAATGAATCATTCATGTTTTCAGCTTGTCTCTCTATCACTTCTTTGGGCTGGAAATGCATTTTAAAATATAGTAAGAAAAAATAAAGTAATAAACTGAAAAATCAAGTTTATCTTTGACAATAAGAATTATATCACTCTAAACCTTGCAGCCAAGTGAAACAGTAAGGATTAAGTAGCATTATATGAACCTAAAATTTAGTCATCAGTATATTGTTCATATATGCACGTGACTAAACAAATTTCAACTCATGATTCCAGTTTGGTTTAGAGATAAATCTAGTTTGTGACCAAATTCAAATTGAGTCTCTATACCAATTTTCTGGACCACCAATCTATTTCAGCTTCAAATATCTCAGACTCATTCTGGACAATAAACTGAACTTTGAGCAACATATCACTGACATCCACAAAACAAACGCTGTCAACAAAGATTCTCTGCCATCCACAAACTCAAAGCACTTCCTGTTGCCCCCCCCCCCCACCTTCTGCTGCTGCTCTATAAAATTATAATTCAACCCATTCTCCTCTACTGTTCCCCCTGTTTCTTCACCTTTCCTAACTGCCTCCAATAGGAACAAACTCATGTGCATCACATAAAATGCCTCCAAAATGATTGGCCTTCCCACCCCCGGCCTATCAGACCTCAACAGCAAAACTATCACATGCAGAGCACAGAACATTGTACATGACCCCATGGAGCCCCTCCACGCATTCCTCACACTGCTTCCATCTGGTCGCAGATACAGATCCCTGGCCTGGAAACGGGCACGTTATGGCAGCAGTTTTGTCCCCTCTGCCATTGCATTTCTAAACAAAATACCCCGATGACTGTAACCTGTGCATATGTGCTGTGTATGTGTGTGAATGTGGATGTATCCTGTATGGATGTTTTTCATATAGTTATGTTATGGATGTGTGCTGTATTTATATATCTATGTATTCATGTGAGGCTCTGTGTACAAACTGTGGCAACAAATTTGCTTGAAGGACAATAAATTATCTACATAAATACTTCATCAGTCATTAATAAATGGGAGATTGATCCTTAATTAAGCTTTCAGAGAGCGGAGAGCATATTCATTAGGCTCTGTTTATGTTTTGTGATTTGTTTATGGAGAAAAAAAACATTCACAATCACCTTTTATTATAGTCTTATATCAAGTAAAACAGGATAAATATAACAGCTATCATGATTTCAATGAAATTAAATGTGAAGAATGCATCAACATTTTTGAATTGTGATTTTAAAAAAAATACATGTCAAATTTAATCTGGAACGCCCTCTATGTACAGAAATGTATAACTGCACAAAAATTAAAAACAACATTTTTGTATATTCTGGGTCACTTTGGAAAAGTCATAACATTTCAAGCTATAAGAATGGTGTTTAAGGTGTTTTTACTGCTCTCAAATGTAAAAACAGGTCAAATTGGACTTGAACAGTATGTAAGGGTTAACTAAACACCCAATGCAAAAACCTGAAACAAGCAAAAACATAAAGCCTTGTAACTGACCATGTAGCATCACACCTTTTACTCAGATTTATTTTAGAAGTGGTTCCTATTGTCGTACCTTTTTCCTTGTAGTGTTTGGGATGCAAGACACCACAAGGCCCAGTGGGGTTTGCCAGGGCCTGTGCAAGCTCAAAATGCTGACACACGCAAAACTTCTTTCACACTCTTCCCATTAAATTACAAGATGTGGGAGGTAGGAGTTCTATTCTATTGAAATAAACTGAAAACAAATGTCAGAGGACAGTCATTTAAGTGATTTCTTGCTCCTCATCTCATTGTATTATACAAGACTGAGTCCAGCCTCTGAGCCAAGACTTCTTATCTTTACTCGATCCTAAATTGAACAATATGTGTCATTTCTGTTCGGTCCAAAACTGTGCATAATTCCCTGCAAACCCACAAGGACAGTACATCGCACTCCCGCATACTTTCATTCTGTACCCTCCAATAAACCTTCCGGTAGACGTTAACTGTGTGATAGCAGTCTTTATGAGAGGAGATTGGGTCGCATGGTGCGTTTATGAGAGCGCTGAAGCCTCCAGATCAGCTCATAAATGTGATTCATGATTGTGCGTGATGGAGATGTCCTCAAAGTTTAGGGGCTCAAACAGAGGGCACAGACAGAGGAGATGGGAAGGGACAGCAGGGGAGTGGTGTCATGTGTTGGTGTGGTCTGAGGAATGCTATTAGTAGAAAATATAACATTACTAGCCAGTCTGGGGCCAGGTGTACAAAACTCTGTGTAGATTCATGACTAAAAATTGTCTGAAAACACTAAACGCACATATAAAATAATACACAAAACATTGCTGGGTTGAAGATTAAAAAATATTATTGTACAATAAGGAGACAGAACACACAAAGATTTGCATCAGTTCGTCTCACTGAACGAAGAACAAATCTATTCTAAATGATCTGTGATTGGTCAAATCATACAAACTTGTGGATTACAACCAATGGCAAGCAGCCAAGGGGTATACATTTACATGCCCATGTATGCTAGATACGAACACAGGAAGGCAAGAACACAGGAAGGCAAAAGCCCTAACCTACATGTGGCTTTTGACCCTTTAACCTGTCCTTTCTGTTTTTGTTTCTGTTTACTCCCAGACCCAGGATGCTACCTTATCTGAGCCTAAACAAGAATCGAAAGAGAGGAGTTGGCCTCCTTAAACACATTCCTTCTCGCAAGGACACGCACACATTAACAAAGCAAATGATCAACCTTGCACAACTCTGCACAATAAAATCATTAGCCAACCCTCTGGTCTTTCATTACCTTTTCGGTACGCGCAAAGCCAGAAATATGTATAATGTGCTGCTCTTTACATGGTTCATATTAGTAATTCATTACATGGACCTGTAACCCATCATTAGCAGTGATATCTCAAAAATGTTATCAATGTTTAGTTTGCTCATAATGAAACTGACTGTCACAACTACGGATAAAATAAAAATCTATTAATATTAACAGCAAAATAAAATGTTGACTCCAATGTAAATTGAAAGAATGATAAAATCAATCACACAAAGCAATTGATCAATGTTACCTTAATTAAGGCATCAAACAAATCTCTGTGTAAATGCAAAAAACAATAAAACAATCAGTGCAACTGCTTATCTACAAACAAGATTTTACTAAAACATTTCGTATCTCACCTTGTATTTCATCTCCACCTCATCACATCACCCTCAGATCATATCAGAGAAACATGTGTATGCCTGGTCTGAAGAATGTGTGACGTGCACGCATTCTCACCACACATTCTGCTTTTATAAATACCAGTTGATGTGCAGGAATGGTGTATGCATGGTTTTTGTGCGTATACATTGTTTATGCATCTGGCCCCTGCAGTTCAAACTGCTGGGTGAAAAGGAGCGACATGCTAGGACATGGAATGTAGTATCCATATGGTCCAGTTGAAGTGTTTATTGTCAGCATGTGTGCTTCTGTATGGATTTGTCTGGCACCTCGACGGTCACAGGGGTTAGGATTCAGCAGCCATCACACTGATTAACCTGAATCAGTGTGATGGCTGCTGAATCACATCTTCTCTTTTTGCTCTACATCTCTGTATTAAATTTTCCTGAATGCTACTGATTTCCAGAACTCCAAACATATCTCAGCCTTTTTCTTTTTTGCTGTGTGGACTTCAAACACTATGTTGGATGGATGTACATGACATCATCAACAGTGGACGTCATGTAGGTCCCTGGGTTTGGTCACAGATCGGTCTGTAATAGCAGTAGTATTTTACCCTGGAAAGGTTTGGATAACAGCTAGAACCTCTTTCAGTAACAGCAAATTGAAATTTTAAAGCTATCTGCTCATTTGTAAGTGTTTTATTGGGTATTCACAGGGATATTCAGAGGTTTCTGCTGTACCTATGTTGATACTGTAAATCATGCTCATTTTCAGAAACTTTACTGCAGCAAAAGTGGTTCAATCTTTAACCATAACAATAAACACAGCTGAAGAGAAGGACTGCTTTGAGGCAATTTAAATGCATTTAAAGTCATTGGCCACAAGCACTTAGTCTTCCAGTGATAACATTAGTTCTTTTAACATGGCGTCTATTTTACTACCAAGTCAATGGCAAGCAAAGATGATTAGTAGACATTTTATTGTACATTCTGCAGATTTTTTTTCACATTTCTCCTAAGAATTTAGAGCATTTGATAATCATTGATAGCAAGTGAATGTCAGCCTTTTCCCTGCTCTTACCTCAAATGTACACCAGTTTTCTTTTACACATTTTCATCTTTCTCTGTTATTTAAGTTGTAGCCAGAAAAATAGGACAGGAAGCAAAATAAGGCTGTGCTGATACAAGCATAACATCTCATGACTTCAGCTGGAAGTCCTCAGCAGCCCGTCTCTCTTACATCCATAGATTAGAACATAACAAAGTTAAATGTAACAGTATTATGAAAATATATTTAATACTTGATTAGAAAATAATTAAACTACGCACTAAACTGAATGGTCATGTCATGTTCATAGTAATAGTCAACATCAAATCGCCTCATTGATTACATGATGCATGCCAATGCATGTTAGTGTGGACAAAATGAAAGTCAACCTCTTAATGTCTGATCACTCCCTGAATCAAGTTATGTATTAACTTGTTTTGAAAATCTGCCATGTGCAGATGGAAAGTCCCAAATACAGGACCATAACTGGTCAGTACTTGTTTTCACAATACCTTGTTTTACAAGAGTTTTTATTCTTTTTTTCTGTTTTTCACAAAATGTATAAACTCAGAGGAATAGGAATACTGTGTGTTTCTCGTCTCTTCAAAAACTACAAAAAAAACCCCCAAAAAACGTACACAGTACGGTAAAAGCCTACAATCGTATCCCTGTAAATTTCCACTGAGACAGTCCTGTGACACAGTGGGAAAATTGGCTCAATTTTATGTGAGTGGCAAGTCACTTGCTACCTGCACACAGTCTCTCTGACAAAGAAATAATTTTTTTCTTCAAACTGCTTTGCTTCTTAGCTCGAGAAACAAATTGTACAATTCAGAGCCTTGCTCTTCTCCTGCATGCACTCCTCTCACAGCTCTCACAGGAGGAGACAATAGCACTGACTGCATCCTGCCATTTCCTGGATGTCACTGGTCACCACTAATGGCTGTACTAATCACTAAACCATGCCACTGATGGCTGGAATTAGCATTCCAAGATGCTGAGAAGAGAGGCCATGTAAGGCTGAAAGGGCAAGGGTAATACAATAATGTGAATGAATGCTTAGCCTATTAGACCTGCTCAGGAAGCACTTATCTCTACTCACATTGTACCTACCAACCTTCAAAATTTGGCTGGAAACACAAAATTTCAGATCAAAGAAAAAAGAACAGGAAACGTCTGAGTTGAAGGTTGGCAGTAAGAGTGGCAATAAACTGGCTATTAACTTGACCCAGAAAGTGAGTACAGAGATTGTTGTCATAGTGATATCACTTTAGTGCTCATGACTAATTGTCCTGTCACTCGGGACAAATCCCTAAAGATTAATATGGTGCTCTATATTTACCTGTCAAATGAATGGAGGTTTCGAAAGAGCTGCCTAGTTTATGGTGCCGTTGATCAAACAGGTTTGTGAGGTTTGGAGGACCAGAAGTGAGCACAAAAGTCCCGCAACTTGGTTCAGAGCTCTGCTTTTTACTTTTTCTCAATTTCAACATACATAGAGCAAATGGCATAAATACAAAACAACAAACAACAAACAACAAGGGAAACTCACTGGTACAGAGGGTGTCCCCCAGCCCACAGACATAAGGCCAATACCGCTCAGCTAATATCTAGGGTAAAATTAAACAGACAATTAAAGCTATTAAAAATGATGGTGACATTAACTTTTCCATAAATGCTTTAAAATGTACAATAACTGTACAACATGATATTCAGTTTTACTAGTACTGGTAGAAAAACAAAACACATTGCTTCCTCCTTCCCACAATCCCACTTGGTACAGTCCATATTGCCAACACCTAATGGGAAAAGTGACATTCATGTGTGCGTGGTCATAAGAGCATCGTCCTCACAGACATTCTTGCTTCATAAAGCGCTCATAAATCTTAGTTTCTGGTGTTTGTAAACAAAAGTAGTTTCAGATATGTATCAGTTTTTGACAACCCAACAAGAAGCACTGCTCATTAGTAAATAAGAGAGGTTTCCACATGAAAGTTACTGCGTATTTCATGCAATTCAAGAGCTCAACTGAAAGTATACTTCCTCGCTGTTGCCCTTGAAAAGTAAATAGAAAAGACTGTTAAGTCACGTCAAGCAAACCCATGACCTCACGTCAAGCACAGCAACGGTTGCCACCACAGATCAAACTGTATGTGAGAAACGGAAAAAACAACCAACTGTTCAGACACACAACAGAATTACAACACAATAGCTCAGGATAAAGTCATGTTTCTCATGATATTTGTTTGTCTGTTCTGGTGATTCCCCTCCTGTTCAAGGAAATGTAGAAATATACTGCATGTTCTTGGGCTTTAGAGGTTTTTAAGTGAGTTATTATTGTGCATTTGTTATACTCAGCATTCGCTGTCAATAAACTTAGGTCAATAATACCCAGTTGACTAACCGCATTTTTTCCTCGAGGCTCTAGGGTAATAAATAATATAAAAGCAATATACATGAAGTACATTTTAAATGTTCAACTTTTTTGAAACTGATTTAAAACTAAAGTTCTAATATAAGTTCATAAGTTCTAACATAAAACTCAAAACATGGAGGCTTCAGATCAGTTACCAATATTGCAGCAAGTTGCATTTAAATGACAACTTGCAGCACTGTTACAGAACTTCTAGAGTTAAGAAGCAGCACGGCTTAGATGCTTTAAATCTCATTGAAGCTGAGCTTTAGTGGGGCTTTGGGGGGTTTGAACAGCAAGTCTTCAACGGGAATTATATACACAGGAATTATGACTGCTACTTTTAGCAGTGGAAGATCAACAGCTCATGTAATACAGGTTAAAGAAAAAACTCATTTTCTGTCATTTCAAAACCTCACAACTTCTGTTTGGGGTTCTTTTAGTCTACAAAAATCATTTATGCAGTTAGCTCTATAATTCCTGCTGGCAACGAGGCCACTTCATTTCATGTTACACCAATGGTAATGCTAACATTAGTTAGGATTTTCTAGTCACTTAGAGTAAGCACCTAACAGAGGTGACGTCCAGGAAAGGTCACATAAATCAGTCTTGTTTTGAGCTTGGTGAGACCACATTTTTAACATTATCTAAGTTTTTTTATGAGGCTGACAGGTTGGCGAATTGTTCAACCCATAAAGAAAGTCTGTAATTCTTCAATCTTACCAATCACCAGACGTGACGATATAAAGTTTTCCCATAGTGCAACAAAATCTACCTGACTAATTGCCATAGCAACGGGTCCTGGACTCTCCTGAACACAGAATTAGTGTCAAACATTATTTAACGGATTCTGAGCAACTTCAGCAATTTACCAAACCCACTGTAGATCATGTTAAAGCCACAGATAAAACTTGGCATTATGGGTAATCTGGTCCCCACAGCAATTAAGTACAGGATGAAACTCGACATGCCGTGCAGCTAAGCTGCAACGCTTCTGTCATGCAGGGCAGTGAAGGCACGAGAATGTGACATTAGGTTTGGCATTTTTCCTGAAATATGAGACTATGAGATGAGAAAAAGTATTGCATGTGCGTGGATGTGTGCACACATTTGGTTATGTGGATCAGATCAAAACACAAGCCTGCTTCAGGACTGCAGATCCCTAGTGGTCTGACAGCCCCAGGTCCACTTATGTGTCATTTGGTCAGATCTTTTTGGGAAAATGTACAACTAAAGTACAATAACAGCTGAAATTATAATGGCCTTACAGAGAAAATCATATTTGTTACTACTTTGGTATTATTTTTGTAGTCTTGGCATCATACAGGTTTTAAACAAATCCCCATGTTAGCCCAATTTTTTTGGAAAAAAATTGAAGGAACAGTGAACAGTGAAATTATTATCCAAACCGTCTGTTGTAAACATCCATTATAGTTTACAGACAGACTTTCTGGTTCAACTTTGACCTATTGTACTTGCTGTAGTTGTGTGTGCACAGTTTTCCTGTGCAGTAAGGGGATATTACAGATGTCTGTGTCACCTTTTGTTTAATCTCTGTAGAAGTTAATCTGAAAAAACTATTGTTTAAATCATCATTTGATCATCTGGTCACCTGCTGTTTGTTGCCCTGTTAGACTTTGTTGTTACTTTGTTGCCTGCCAAATCTCAGCAATTACTGTACTTGTTGAATACAATGTTATCTTTACTGACAGAAATGAAAACCAAAACTAGGCAACAAGATTCAATACAATAGCTTGTATTATAGTGTGCTCTTAAAAACATAAAAACCTGCAATGTAAAGAAAGATCAAAGGACAATATCACCGAATTCTGATTAAAGGATAGATAAGCTAGGTTAAATAGATAAATAAGCAGCCTGTGGACAGAGTGCGACTTACATTAAAGTGAATAAACTGGAGCTTTGCTAGAGGGCTTGACAGTTTCAGATTGTGACTGCCAGTAAAAAAAAGTGTTCCTTAGAGGTTGTGCTATTGAATGACCAGTGTCTTTTCCCCAAGGGGAAGGATTCAAACTGTGATCGAGATCCACTGAGCAGAGTTGAGGTCTGCAGGGCTGCAACAAAGCCTTCGGCACTCAGTGAGCAGGACACAGCTATGTGTAGCAGGCATACTTGCAGGCTCACTGGAGGGTGTCTACTGGTATGTGTGTTTGTTAGGTGGAGTGGAGCAGGTGGACCCAAATGCAGGAGAACATAGGCAGAGCAAGGCTGAAGAATAACATCTTTATTCTAGGATATACAGGCACAGCAAAAAACTGAACCAAACAGAACAAAGAATCCAACAAAACCTGAACTGAAAACAGGACTTAAATACAGACAGAACTAATGAGGGAATAGGGAACAGGTGACTAGACAGGGGACTGGCTGGGGAAAACTCTGGTAACAGGGTAGGGCTGATGAAACTGATGCAGGGGACACAGGAGGAAAAACACAGAGCAAAGAGAAAACCAAAAACCCAGAAAACACAATGAGACAGATAATGGTGCTTACAGTGATATAAGTGTAGCAAGGCTGTAAGTACAGTCAGAGTAGTTGAACATAAGCATTCACATTCTCCTATACTAAAAAAAGACAGATTACAAAAACAGATTAAAGCCAAATAACAAAAGCAAAAAATATTTGTGTGTATAGTAACCTGCAACTGTCAGTGCACAACTAGTTTACATCATGTAGAAACCCTAATTCTGAACTTGTCCCCTTGTGCCACATAACCGTGGAAGATAAGTCTGAGGGCATCTGGTGGACTGGTGGCAACTAAGAACATAGAGCCAGACTGTGACAGAATCATGACAGTGTCAGGACAACATCCACAGAAAAGTACACTCAGCTACGTCTAAAGGTGTATCGGTTTGTCTGCTTGCCTTGTGGAGATGATGCTGATGAGATGAACCTGCCAACAATTCAATTGTTTAGGTTCAGATGAAGGCCAAAGTGTCAAAGTGTATGACTTCTATTTTGGTGTGTTTTACTCAGTAGACATGTGTGAATCATAACATAAAGCTGTAGTGGTGAATGCAATATACATGAAACATGTAATATGTGCATATGTAATGTAATAACACAGTTCAATTGGCATTTGTAACACTGACTATGTTAACATGCACAAAATATTCCGGTTTTTGCTCTTATTCTGAAAAAGGCAATATTCCCACTAAGATGTTTACATGGTTAATGAAAATGAATATTCCACTAATATTCTTGTTTACATGCAGAGGGTTTTCAGGGTTGCTCTAGCAACATTAGCGAGCTGCATTCTGATATTAATAATTAATATAGATATGACTGATATTATAAATTTATAGTTAGAGGCACATCCAGTACCCAGGTTGTCCCATGATGTTTACTACACCACTGAGTGTTTTTGGTGCATCACACTGAGTCGTCACCGTCAGTTCACGGCTGCATGTCAGAATAATAACCAAACCCCTCCATCCCTGTCTTTGAGAAGGTGCACTCTGTTTTCCCAGCCCGCCCTGAACAGCTCTCTGTTCTCCTCTCATTCCTCTCCACTGTCTGCATTCCTGCTCCAGCATATTTAATTTTGTCTGTGCAGGGGTAAACAGACAAGAGGGCCGTGTGTCGCAAATTGTGGTAACAACCCCCAACTGAGATGCATATTCCAAATGTGCTGTATACATGTCCAATGAAATCCTAAAACCCGAATACTGGCATATCCCACGTGTCTTCATCAGAAAATGCTACATTCGGAACAAGGCCTAATTCAGAATATCCAAACAGAATATGCTGCTTACATGGACCGTATCATATTCGGAATATTGTCATGGTCTGAATAGTAGTGGAATATTAATGTGCATGTCCATCATGTCCATCGTCATTACATTTCAGCAATGAAAAAAGATCTAAACATCTGTAAACTTATCTCCATTGCTCCATTTATTATTATTTATTTATTTATTAACAGATGCTCTGGCAAAGGTCTTTTTGTCAGAAAACTTAGTTCAGTCAGAGACACTTACATCAAGGAACTGACTGTTTATAGCAAATGGTTATATGGTTAGATTTGGCAGGAATGACTCTCTCTTTGAATGAGATCTCAAAGATTCCAAGCTGCAAAGGAGTGGATTCTACTGAGAGAGCTAATCCCCCCCCCCCCCCAACCCCCAATAAACTTACATGAACATACTGTAGGTCTGAGTTAAATTTAAAGGAGGTTTTGGTGGTGGAAGGAGCTGCTTTGCAAATGACATTGGTATGAGCATGATCAGCAGTGACAGTGCTGGGTTATAATGTCCGTGCTGTACACCCACATGATTATGATTGGATTTTACTGGCCACATATCAGAAACAGCCGATGCCAATACAAGCATGACTTAAGTGCTCTGCATCATGCACCTACGTCACAACAATTGGCAGGTAAACAGTAGAAACTTGCTGTTTTGTTAATAAGTAACCTACCAGGTGCTTGTATGTATTTATTGTGTTGCGTTATGAAAAAAGTTGAGCCAACGACTTACTGAAATGAATGAATTTGCATTTTTCATGCGTTGCCACTTTGTCTGAACACAGCCACCAAGATGCTGCCTCCATATGGAGAAAGGAAAAGATCATTACACATGGTAACACAAGTTCTGTAATCACAGCCAGAGCCTCTAATTTCTGCATCTTTCGTTCCCTCAAATTTGCATGTGCTATACATGGAGATCTTCCTCCATCAGTCACGTCTGTTCCAAGACAAGTTGCTCTGATCAGTTTATCTTTCACTTTTGATTGGTACAAACCAAGTTAGAAGAAGTCTATAAAGTAAACACATGCACCCTTCAAAGGGCCTTTAATAGATGACATTGCTACTCTCTTAGTTATGACAACTCCTCAAATTTCCTCTGTAGTAAGATCTCATTGCTAAGCTATGTTCTACTCTCTGTCACTCCTTGTCTCCCAGTGCTCAATTAAGTAACTTACTACCAATCACTTTGTCTCTGTCACACACTGGACAGCCCTGTAATTAACACTCATATAAATGTTAAAATAATTGACACTGAAAATCAGAGCTTATTAACACTGGAAACCTCTTTGTAAAGTTGCATATCAGACTACTAAGAGTTCACGAAAGAGTTCATGGCCACACTAGTAGCTCTGTGTGGCTGTACTCAGGCATAGCAGCAATGCTTTGATGTTTAGTAGGTATAATGTTTACTGAGTTTTAGCATGTTAGCATGTTAACATTTGCAGCACAGATTATAGCTGATGCTGATGGGAATGTAATTAGTTTTGCATATATCAAAGTATTTAATACATTTAAATGTGTTCAATTTATCTTGAGAGGCGCATGTAAGTGTGTACCAAATTTTATGAGGGGCCGCTAGGGACATTGTTCAGAATCACCATATATATAAATGTACTTTTCCTCTCACATGCACATAAGAAACCAAAATCATTCATGTGCTATACTGACAACCACAAACACGTAGAAGTGAAATGCTTTTACAAACAAAACTGAAACACTCACACATAAAGGTGAAAAATTATACGCTTACACGTACAACACTCTCATAAAAACTAGTGAAAAGCTTTCACACATACTAGTAAAATGTGTTAACCACACACACATACCATTGTAAAAGAGACGTCTGTAAAATTGTTGACACGATACCTTGAACCGCAAAGAACGTCAATTATGACTCTACTTTTCCAGTGGCACCAGCAGTTCAACCTTTTCTCTTATCCCGTGAAATATCTCAACATCTGCCTAACTACCTTATCTAAAAGATTGGCACAAAATTTGGTACAGACATTCATGGTTCCCAGACAATGTGTCCTCCTGACTTTTCCTTTTGTGCCACCATGAACTTCTATTATGAACTTTTGATCCATGGAGGTTTTATATTTGTTAAAACTGTCCTGGAGCCGAGAAAAGTGATTTAAAAGTCTTTGACGTCATCACAAAGTCTACAGGCCAAGCAGGAACCTGCAGGCAGGGCCAGCGGGGGAAACACTACTGCGCATATTCAGTGAGCCGCACAATGTGGAAGCAAACCCAGACGCTAGAAACTTTTCTTAGCGTATGCGCCAACCAAGCAATTCCTATAGGACTGAGTGGGCACCATTTTTAGTCCATCAATCATCAATAAGTAGTTTCTAAATGACTCCAACTCAAGAACCATATAGCAGATCATTTTATTACTGTCAATAAAGCTTTTTCTCCATCAGTGACTCCTTCAGTCAGTCCTCCCTACTTGATTTCAGTATGTGGAATTAATCAGGAATGATTCTTAATAACTGCTTATTCATGGTTCAACAATTATCAGGTTGTTACTGATTCGTTCCTCACTCGATCCTTAGTAACTACTCACAATGCAATAAATAAAAGATAGCACATCCTTTGTTCCTCTCCTTGTTTGGTTAGGTGTTTAAAGCAGAAGTAGATATGAGTATACTGTGTGAAGGCCACAAAAAGAAGTCAGTGTATTCTTACCAAACAGTCTTTAGTCACTTACCTGCCACTTGTGCGCCTTGTGAAAGGACTTCAGTTTTGATGGGTATCTCAATCTCTTCCATGATCATGACTGCTTTAGATTAAATGACTAATGACATTACAGTAAGACATAATGGAGTCCTTAACTGAGTGAGAGTGATTCATGGGAACAGTATAGATTAAAACTTTTCCCCTGTGGATATTGCCATGGAGTTTAAACAATATGACTTCATGGGAAAAAATCAATATGAAAGATGAACGCAGTGAAATGAAGCAGCAGAACACTGCTGCACCACATCAAAGGCAGTAGTACAAAGTCTCCTCTTTTGGCAGCTTTTACTGCCTCATGAATAGGCCCTCACTCCTAGTCTGTCTGTTCCTTTCACTTTCTCAAGCTTGACACGCTCACTCTCCCCAACACACACACAAAACGGCACACTTCCAGTCCCCTAGTTGTTCAGTACACACCCTTGATAAGCCACAGCCTCTCTGGTTATTCCTCGTCATAATTCTCTAATCATTAACATCATTCTGCACTTAGGGACAAGTCTGAAGGATAGAATCAATCAGAATCGGAGAGTACAGGCACTGGCGAAGAGCTGAGGAGAAGCAACAAACTTCCAGAGGTCAGTTCTACTCAAATGTAAGACTTACTAACATAATGCTTTTTAAAATAAAAATGGTAAATTAGCGTTTTAAGGGTAAAATTTTAACCTGCCTGCAAAACACAAAACAACCAAAAAACTTCACGTACTGTATCATTTTGTTTGTAGATGTGTTTAATTTGCTTGTTTTCCATACTACAGTGAAATGCAAGAGAGCTGATGATGGAGTTCACAACACTGCATATACTTTTCTTGCTCCTAACTGCATTAAGTCTTACAACACAAGGTACGTCAGACTAGTTTAAACTAGTTTAAACTCTTAATCTTCAAAGGAAAGTCTGTCACAAATGTATTGCAGACAAATTCTGAGCTACACTGGAGAAAAAAATATTCTAATGATGTAAGATACCACAGTGTGATTGTACTGATAATAATGCTAAAAGAACCAACAAGAAGCTTTTGTTTCTTATTCAATCTCAGTGCAATATTTATGTCTTTGTCTACAGAACTGGTGACACTAGATGTCAGTCCCAAGGTTATTGCAGAGTGCGGCAAGCAGGTTACTCTCAGCTGCAAAGTGTCCTCATCTCTGGAGGGACTGTCAATCAAACATATGGAGTGGTCCCAAAACAATTCTTTATGTTCAGTTGACAAAGACGGAAAAATGAGCACAAACAACAACACAACAACACAAAGTGACTTCCACTGCGAGTATGAAAATGGACAACTGTCCCTTATTTTTCAAAAAGTGCAGCCACTGGAGACCAGACACTCAAGCCCTTACAAGTGCAAACTTCGCTCTAACAAGGGAGTTGAATCTGCATCTACAAATGTGGAGTTACAAGGTCAGAGTCCACATTTAATCTTATGCACACATTAAAACAAAGACAAACATTTCATAACACTGTTTTTAAAACTGCTGAATTGATCATAAATCTATAAAATGCAAAAGGCCAGTCTGCTTCTCTTTAGCAACTTTTCTTCCATTATAGTGGCGGAATAACTAGTCAGATCTTTTACTTATGCAAAAGTAGCAATGCCATGATGTAAAATACTTAGTAAGTATCTGAAACTAATACAGAAAAAAAAAAATCAGAAATCAGAAGTCTTACAATGGCCACAGTGGTGTATTATCGTATTTGATTGTTACTACTGATGCACTAGTATAGAATATTTAGCTTCAAATTTAAGCTAATATGAGGCTTCAGCCATCCAAATTACTCAAATCAAGTTACAGTCTCTTTGGTGCCAAATTACTTAACAATCCTTCCACTGCAGCTGAAAAGGAAAACACTGTCCATGGAAACACAGAGGGGAATTTTTTATTAAAAGTACTGATAACTGGAAGATATCAGTTTTATTTGACTAATTAAGATAGCTGAAGTCTCATTATCTTCAGATAACACGGGGCTTCAGGGGATTTTCTACTGGTCAGTACGAACAAGGCTGAAAAACTGTGAATCTATCCTTTAACAGCTTATTAGAAATTGAGACCCACAAGCTTTTTTTCAAATGATATACTGACATTTTTATGAAGACTAGGTGGTTTATTGTCACTGAAGAACCTGTTATCAACTAACATTTATTACTTACAAATCATTATGACTCACTATGTCTCATAACAATGTTATTTAATGTAGCAACTGGTTGACTTTGAAGTAATGTAAACTACAATACTATGTATTATTTTTCATTATGATCAATTAAAATATTTTATATAGTCATCATCATTTAGTGTGTAAAATATCATTATGCAAAGTAACTATGATTGTCAAATAAATTTAGTGGAGTAAAGAGTTCAACATTTACCATTGAAATGTAGCAAAAGTATAAAGTAGTTTAAAATGGACACACTCAAGTACCTTAAAATTGCAGTTAAGAGAAAATTTACTTTCCACCACTGCTCCTTTGTGACTGATGTATATTTGATTGAAAACTATTCTCATGGTCTTCCCCTTAGAGTGTGCTGGGATCGCTACAGGTGTTGTGACCAGTCACGGTCCCTCCTGCACATTCAGCCATGTCTACCCAGACGGACGGGTGCACTGGTTTCACGGCTCCCGCAATCTCTCAGATGAGCCTCTGACGCACCACACTAGTAAACAAGTGGAGGGAGAGGGTTTCCTGACTATCCGCAGTCAACTGGAGTGGAAAGGTTCAGATCTGCCCTTCAACTGTTCCTTGATGAGCACCAAATCTGGTAGATACATTGCAAGTACTTTGGTGCAGAATCATGAATTCCGGGTCAGGAGTGGAACCGGGTCAGATGGAGCTTTGAGGACAGTTTTATATATTCCAATCTTACTTGCTGTCTCACTGACATAATGGATTTGCCAAAGTAAATCTACATCACGGATTGTGATAAGACATCAGGGCGAAGCAATGGTTCACATTGATTAGTAACAATAAGGTACTGAGATTGATTTTTTCTTTTCAAAATCTGGGGCATCAGCACTATCAGTTAAGTGAGTAACTCTGCATGGTCCAAAGCTTTATCATACTTCCCTTTAACTTTTTGCTGAAGTGAATAAGGAAATAACACACTGTTGAAAGGTGATAACAAGATAACAGATCATCACTATGCTGTATAAAAACATCTTTGTTATTTTGTTTTGATAGAGAGCCACGGATCAGGGAGCAGGGTATATTGGTTCCATTACACTCTCTCAGAAAACAACACATACACACACAGGAGCATTTGAGGAGCTATGTGTTCAATTTAGCCTCAAGCTATTCGGGAGTATGTATTTATTTCTGAAAGTGAGATGAAAATACCTGTTGACAGGCGTATCCGCCATGTGTCTACAGGCTGGTTGTCAATGTGTGATTAGCTGTGTGAATGCACGCTTTCTGCAAGACCACTATGACGAGAAAATCTTTAGATCTTTAACAGAATGTAGACGTCAAAAGATGAGATCAGCTGTAAATTTCCCGCAGAAACACAGAAGCCTTTGTGTGTCTTTGTGTGTGTGTGAAATAGCAGATACGGTAGCCGGACACGGGGATTTCCAGTCATACATCAACTCTGTCTGTGGTTCATGGTAGGATGCTGCCCTCTGGTGAACTAGTTGTGATCAGTGATTTCAAGTAGTGTATTTAAAGGGTTGGTTCACCTACTTCAAATGGTATCTGGACATACAGATAGGATTGGTTTTATTTGTCTGAGTTTTGAGCGATCCATCATTGGATTTTTGAAGAAACTCTGATACCATCAAGATGAAATTAATTTAATAATTTTGATTCTCACAGAATCAAACGATGGCATTTTTTTTAAAAATCAACAGTTTTCATAGGGACTATTTCTTGTATAGAGAGTAGTTCCAATGACCTCAGAAAGGTCTGTGTATTATCCAGAGTGATGTGAACACTGTTTCTATAAAGAAGTGTCGGTACTGAATTTTTTAATGCACCACAAATAAAATTATATTCATTTCCATTGTGAAGGCAGATATCGCAGAGACTGATATCTCAAATAAACGGACAACTCTCTGCATGGATAGACACACTTGAGATACATGAGGACAGGATATTTTTTGTAAATTTGGATGAAACCACCCACCAAGATGGACATGACTGACATTCAGTCAATTAATGGAGTGTAGGAGAACATGCAATGAGAGATCATGTCTAGTTTTCACGCAGACTAATGTACAAAACTGTCTACTTTAAGCTACATGACCAGTAGTCAGTGTCCTACAGTAGATATTCCTGTCTTGTCCCGTGTCACTCACCACTCAAGTCTTTGCGAGTATAGCTCGAAGCTGGAGTACAAACTCAACTCCGAGGCTAAAACTATTTTTTAAACGGTTCAGTGCAACCCCTTAAGACTTTCTTGTGAGAGCCTTTTCAAGTCAGATTGACTCTCTGCTAATGGTGTCAGTAAATCGGTGCCACGCAGGGGCAGCGTGAGCTTTTAGCAAGATGGTCTTGCGCCTGAGAGCCCACTGGGTGAATGGGTACGAGGTCACCTTGACTATTCCAGCACACATGGATGCATCCAGACAAAGATCAGACAAACACACACACACACATCCATACACACACACATACATGCCCCAGATACGCTGAAAACTTGAATATATGTGTTGTTGTCTTTAATGTGTTCTGGGTGGTGAAATGAGCTCCTAAAATCACAATTATGAGAAATATTGCTACTGACATGTTTGTGAAATATTACAACTGACTAAAGGCAAATTTAGATATTTTCTACTTATGCCTCCCAAATATTTGGCACAGCAAAATTAAAGTTATTTACATAAATACTCACAAAACATAATGCTTTTACAAACTGAGCCACCATAACTGTATATTTTCAAATTAACTCTTTAATTCACCTTTAGAACAATCACAGTGATGTGCTTAAATGGGAGCGGTTTGATTATCTATGACATTATGTTATTGATGTGAATGTTGCTTACAGGCAAGTTTCTTATTCGTTCTACTCGTGTGTAATTTCTCTTTTTGTTGGATGCAGAAAAGTGGAAATCTAAATTGATCACTGTAAATAGTTTTGATGTTAAAAGCAAATGAAAAAAGATAAAAACATTTGTACATGAATTTCCATTTCCAAACACCCAACTAATTATCTGAGGCAGCTTATGTGACCATATGTATATATATGAATATATGTGCATCTCTGCATAATGAAGAAGGCAGTGCACTGAAACATCAATCGTAAGAAACTGAAATAAAAGATTGCATTAAAATCATGACTCTGCAGCTTTCCTCTTATTTCTTTGATGTCTGTTTGAGAGCAGGCACGTTCATTTCTTTTATTGTGCACCAAAAAGGAACCTATAGCAACATGTCTGCTGATTACTGATGCATCTCTGGGGGAAAAAATGTGCAAACAAACCAACATCTGAGTTGGTGCAAAGTTTGACACAAGGCTGTTCACATTCATCTACTGCAGCGGAAAAGTTTCTCTGTTCTCACCTTAAATCTGAGTTTAAGGGGTGTGTCTACAATCATAATTTTGTGACATCAGAACTAGATGCAAGCCAATTATGGTTGAGTATGCAACTTATAGAAATATGACGTGGACACCTGAAACCAATGCAGTGAAGTAGGAGGCATCTTATGCCCAGCAGTTATACTTTTGAAATTTGCAGTAATTTGCTTTCTTATATTATGACCATATATAATATATAACATATAATATATATGGAATATATATTTGTTGTATTGAAGTCAGTGGTGAATTAAAGCCTTTTAGATGGGACAGAATGCATATTTTTTAAAATCTTTGTTAAAAAGTGTTAATAGCAAGCAAAACATACACATTTATGACAAAACCAAATCACATTGCTTGATCATAGATGCAGATGTGGATGCAGTTTAGAAGGCTTTAAGTTGCTCTCAAATGCCAAAGTGATGCTTCTCTAGTTTGTAGTCCAAATATTCAGGTAAAACACTTCAATCTCGTTAGTTATTAACAGCGAACTGCATCACTACCTCTCTCTCTCTCTCTATATATATACATTCGTAACATCTACTTGTTACCACAAGAGGGGCCTAGTGACACACTTAATAGTCAACCTGGACAAATAGTGTCTGCAAACTGCTCTTTATATTGATACAAGACTGCAGGGTTCAATAGGGCCAAGTCACTGATAAGTTAACCCAGAGGAGATTTTCACTGTGCAACAGTTTGTTTAATCATGAATGAATTATGTTGTTTGTGTAAAGACTGTTTATCTCACAATAAACCTACTTGTTAACATATTGAGGCATATGGTTTTATTTTTAAATTCATTGTTACATTTACATAATTATAATGGCATGGAAGTTCTTCTGTTGTTGTAAGTGACCAGCAGGAAACTGAGCTGTGTTTCTGCAAGTGGCCCTGCTGCCTTGTTACATCATCTCTCGATGTTTGAAGTTTGCCTCTACTGCGAGCACCTTGTCTGGACAAAGTACACAGTGGGGGGTGCTCGGTCTATTCACTGAGTTGTGTGTGTGTGTGTGTGTGTGTGTGTGTGTATACAGGGGCTTCAGGTCAAGTTCCCATGGTAACTAAGAGGCATCTCACTGTGTTCCTCTGGCTTCTTCTATGTGTGTGTTTGTGTGCATGTTTGTGTCTGGCCAATTATCCCAGTGGGCTGTTATCTCCTCTCAGAGAGGTTTACATTATCACCTTGACAGCCTGGTGGTCATTGGTCAGGTGAGCGACCACAGCTGGTTATATCATACACATGAGCAGAGGGAGGAGGGAGGTGGACAGACCGAGAGAGAAAAGATAAGAAACTAACTGACCGACAAACAGCGAGACAGGATGGATAGATGGGACAGAGAGCGAGAAGACGGAGGGATGGAGGGATGGAGAGGGGCGATAAAAGCCAGATTCTGTCAACAAACAGCTGAGATTTATGTGAAGCACTGATAGCCTGTTACCTAAGGTTACGGTAAATGGGAGTTGGCTTGAGATTAATTGCCACAAGAACTGATGTACACAAGGATCAGTGTTGGTGACAGTTGTGGCGCAGTTTTTGTGGATTTCATCGTGGTTTTCTGGGTGTTACAAAGCTTTATTTTCAACACTTTTCAATCTTTCATAGATCACATATCATTTGCACACACACAAACACACTTTATACATGTTTTATAAAATGCACTGAAATGTTTTAAACTGTTAGAAACATCAGTATTTTTTTAACCTACAGCACTGTATGTCTCCATTCATTTGAGCATGAGAGAAAAGTTTGATCAGATACATAAAACTACTCTGCTTGGAATAATAATTTGTGTCTGATATGGTTTTTTCCACAAAAAAAAAGTCCAATTACCTCATTAAAATCCTTAAAATTACATCTCTTATTATGCAAATATTGCTAAATTCAAAGTTGTGATGTTAAACTCATATTTCTGATGAGCACAGACGGTCTTCTTGTGTCAAACTCTGCACATCATTCTGCACAGTGAGGCTCAAACAATTGAAGCAACAATAAGCAAAACACATTTTTAAGTGTAGGGGGACTTAAAGTGAAAGCAGCAATGACATAATTTATTATCCTATTATATTCCTATTATAGTCCTACATTCAAAATTAGACTTATGTAAAACTACAGAACTATTGGAAACAAAATGAACATCAAGTATCAAAAGTAAAAGTACTCATTATGCAGAATCATTTAATGAATGGATCATTATTATTGATGCATTAACATGTAAGCGGTATTTTAATGTTGTTGTTGTTAGAGGTGAAGCTAATTTTGAGTGTTTTTCCATAAAATACATGTACATTACAACTGTTCTTAAGTAAATGCACGACTGAAAGCAGCAACGTGATTTTACAACACTCTCCCTTACTGCTCCAGTTTACACAGTATGTGCTAGTAGGTCACAGCTACACATAGAGCAGCGGCGGCTCAAACACTGAATGAACCATAATGTCTGTGAACATTCTGTAAATATCAAAGGCGACAGCACAGGAGGTTTAATTAACACTTCATCCCTCCTCCACAACATGATTAACGTATAGCAGATCAGTGACTCAAACATTGCCGATGCTGCCAACACTGATTTCATTTTAACACTGCCTTCTTATTCTCCTATGATTTCTTTTTTTTCCACAAGCTTTTCAGAGAACAAACTAATCCATTTTGTGTCCATTCAGAGATGATCCAAACTCCTGAAAGGCTGCTTTAGAGAGATCAATACATGAATAACCCAGTGGGAAGACTGAGCTGTGCCTCAGCTGCTTTCACATCTACACTGAGAGGATGTGGTGTCTCGTTATGTTACAGCAGAAGAAGTAGAAGCGTTGAAAGGTATGAATAAACATACAGACAATATACACTCCTAAGCTATGCGTCATCTCAGATGCTCCAGTTATTCACAGCAGCTGGAGACCAGCGACAAAGACTGTTATGTGAATGAAAGATGAACCTGTTTATCTGAAGCCACCGCCTGTAGAAAGCCTCACAACAAACAGAGTGTGAAGTCTACTGAGTGCCATAATGAGATAATAGGAATACTGCAGCTAATGCTGAGATGCAGAACGCTTGAAGACACTTCCAGGTATGACAGCTGAGACGAAACTCGAGCTGTCAGTTTTCCAACTTTTTTTGACAGATTAAGCCGAAAAGTTTTTGGAAATTGCCTTCATTCGATCTTTCTGTAGGAAGTTTTTTTTTTTTTCTCTCCCTTTGCACCATTTTTGATCCCTGCCATGTGGATACAAGTAAGGATGGCATATGGCACCTAAGTCACTCGATGCCCAAGGCCTCAAGCCCATATGTGACAGTACACATTCATGTCCATGTTCTTTCTAGTATATTATGTAGAAAGCTACTGTATACAGTATGGTGAGAAAGCGCAAATGACTGAAAGTTAGAATAAAACGATCAGAATTTCTCGACAGCACACAAGTCAGCTTTGACGCCACAGATAACTGACCTTGTAAGGTTTATGCGTTCTGCTACATCGTGCATTCATCCTTTCAGGATCTGTTCTTACAAGGACATTTCATATGCAGCTGATGCATCCATACAGCTCGCAGATGTGTGTGTATTTTGTGTAACTGTATGCACACCTTGGTTGCCCTTGGAGACCACACATGGTTATAATCCTCACCTCTCATTAACATAATGCCTTTAATATAATCCAATCAGCAAGTCCAATGTGAGAGTATGGAAAGATTAACATAAGCTATATAGAACAAAGACTGTATTGTTGCAATGTTAGTGTAGTGTAGTGTGCCTTCAAATACTCATATTAGTCAAACACAAAATGTGTTTAGGAATATGCACCATGTAAATGTTTGACACAGGACCCCACTGCAGGAACTGGACAATATTGTACATTAACAGCACACTCAAAATCCAGCCTTTTATTTATGTATGCATACAGATTTTATGAGTATTCTAACTGATTTGAAAATGGCTGATGCCCATCCATGGCATTGCTTCCTTTGACCTGCATGGGAGGCACCATGTTTGTTAACAAGTCCACCAACTTTGCCTTACTTATTTGCATAATGAGATCAGAATGTGGTCCTATTAATCCCAGATGTAAATGCAAAGGCCCATGAGTCGGATGTCATTACCCAGAAAATGTGTCCAAATACAGATCACATGTTAATACCAGGTGTAAATAGGGCCTTAGAGAGCTGTCAATTAAGCTCAGTCAGTTGTCGTGAACTGGCTCTTGGTTCAGACAAAGAAGGAGGGAGAGCACACAAAAGGTTGTAGGTGTGACAAAAATAGTAAAATCTGTGATGTAAGCGGGTGCATGGGTGAGTGGAAAATAATGCGGGAAGGTTGGATGCTGAAAGAAATGACAAATCAAACAAACAAAACCAGGAGACCATGTGGGAGCTGAGAGAGAAGGAGGCAGACTGAGCCGCCAGCTATGTAGGCTCTCCAAACCAGCAACCTAGGTGAACCCCCTCCCACTGATGACCTCCACTCTGCTGGCTACTTCTTGAAATGGGAGGTAGAATAGCACCAGGATTGGTCATCACATGGTACACACACACGCTGTCCTAAGAAGAGGTCTAATCAGCCAAAATAAGTGAAAACACCTGTGTGGGTATACCATGGCTGTGTGGAGCCCTGTGGTGCCACTCTTCCAGAGAGAGCAGAATCAAAATCACCTGTGTTTTTCCTGCTATGACACATCAAGTCGGCAGTGAGTGTTTTTTCTACAGTGACATTTTGGCCAAAGGTCTTCTTCAAGGATTTTTTAAGTTTTTGTTTTTTTTACATGTTCCTATACCTCACCAGACTTTACTCTTTACCTGTTGTTCTTACTACAGTAATACCTTTCTAAAAGCAGCGAGTCATCACACTAAAGATTTAATTAGCAATAGCTCCTTTGTCTCGAAGTATAAAATTCTTTTGGTCACATTCAAGTTCAGTTAGACTAATTGGCTTTACAGTAACAGGGTGCGATGTGACATTTTTGTTGCAGGTACTGTATTTTGGAAACGGTGAGTGTTATTCCTGTCTCACAGCTGATTGCAAACCAAGTCTGCTTGGTACTCATCGTGCAGTATTTACTCTGATTTACTGTATGGGGTGATTGGACATTGTTAAACTTTATTGACTTAATGACAATAAAGAATAATATGTTTTTATTAGATCCTAGTTTTAACACATCAGTGGTTTTCAGTTAAATTAATCTAATCCATCTAATCTATTCACCCAACTACTGTAACAGACAATCCTGACCCTAACAAATCTTCCAAATTAAATAACAACATATGTCATTGTTAGTTTAATTTGTACTTAAATACTGGACTGAATTCGTATTTGGTTCATATGATACACACTCTATTGGTATGGTCACAAATTCTCATCCTATTCATTTCAATAAAGAAATGGAAAAAGCTGTGTTTGCTCCCTTTAGCAAATCTCACTTAACTTTGGCCTTCAAAACAGCAAGGCTAAAGATCCTGTAGGGTTTCATAAGATAGGGGACAAAGGAAAAGTTGTGTTGAAATCCATGTATGTCAAATTGGAAAAGTGTCCATCAAAACGACACATTTTTCACTTGTAGAAAAAACGAAGTACATTATTCATTAGGTTATTATTATATTCAAATTATTATATTATTCACATTCAAATTACAATAAAATGAGACACTATAAACATGACCAAAAACTAATCATACAACTGTTGTATGATATAAGACAGTGCAGGGTTATAAACTATATTATTATTATATAGTTAATTGCAGAAAGCTAATTGCTCTAACAGCTGAAGTGCACATCTCTAGCACTGAGGCCATTTTACAGTACAACACAACAGAAGTGCCAAAATGGGCAACAGTTAAAGATAAAGATGTGTTTATTTGGAATCTTCTTGAAGATAATGTTGGCACAAGTGTGCTGTCTTCTCAATCAGAGCGCATTGTCAAGAGGACTGATCACTATCAAGTCAATCTTGGATGGGAAGGTGGGATTGACCTCCGGGAAGTATTGATTGGTAGCATCCTGAGAATGAAGGGATGCTGTAAGGCTGGCAGTGAGTACAAGGACAGGGAGAGAGGGGAAAGACAATCAGGTGTTTGATAAACTGCATTGGTTTCATATTCATATCTAGGTAATTGAGATTACTTGTTGTTCCTTAAAGATCCCCTCCAGACATGTATTAAGACATATAAAAATATTCTGTTTGGAACAATAATGTGTGCCTGATATTGTTTTTCCACAAAAAAGTATAATTACCATGTTAAAATCCATCAGAATCTATGAATATGTAAATATGTTTCATTTCAAAAGTTTAACTACTAGACTCAAGATGTCTCCTTCTTCACTCACAAGTCCATTTTCAGTGTATGTGCGCTGTAAGCTTCAAGTTTCCACTTCACACTTGTGTAAGTTTAACACTAGACCAGGATTGGCTTCTATACTAGTTGTGATGTAACAAATCATGTCCATAGGCCCATCTCTAAAAATCAGATTTTCAATTAGCACAGAGGAACTTTCCACTTTCAGCAGAAGAATGTGAAAGTGTCAAACTCTGCACATCAATCATTCTACACAGTGAAGCTAAAACATCGACCTATAGGAACAAGAAGAAAAGCATATTTTGCAGTGGAGGGGGACAAAACTGACCCCAAAACTGTAACAGGAAACCCCACTGGCATCTGTTTGCATGGGCTCAATGATTCTCTGCTCCACTGAGGCTCCCACTCACATCATCAACGGCAAACTGGCCCATTTTAAGATCAAAGTCCAAATAAAGTTGTAATATTAAGAGACTGTCTGGATATTGTGGTGCTCAACGTATTTCGTTAGTGCATACAAACCAGTTATTGGTCTCAAAATTGATCCTCTGCTTTACCCTCATGTAGAAACAGTCTTGGTATTTCCCATCTATGAAATATTCATAGCTTATTGAACCATTCTGAGTAATACAGAATCAATGTAGGAACATCTTTTTCTTTGTAATTGCATATAAATACATAAAACCAAGCTAAAAAAGGACTTTACTGTAGGTATCCGCTGTATGTTATCATACATCGATAATAGTACCACGTTTGAAGAGGCGGACTGTAAGAGAACGGATTGAACCAGACTTAAATCAAACCCCTTTGAATGATATACGGATCAATAAAGCTTCGCCTGCTGTACTTGTTATGTAACCCACCATTTCTGGAGGATTGCAATCCCCTCCAGGTCTCACATCAATGGGCTGTTCATTATCTCATGTCAAAAAGTCATCTCTGTCTGTTCACCATGTGTTTCACCTTTCCATTTATCTTACATTTCAGCTCCTAGAAGAAAGAAATGAATTCTCGGTAATTTGGGCTCATTCTCAATGTTTCCCACTCAGTCTACAGGTCTCACCACCCACCATCCATTCTCTGCATGAACGGAGGGGTCAATGCACCACAGACGAAAAACTAGTGTCTGATTGACATGGTTCAGTGTGTTCGGAGAATAACATCCAGATGGTCCTCATTACGCGGAGACCCCGGCAGCTTTCCATCATGTTCCACTGCTTCAGTTTCCTGTCACTGTGTAGTTATGTAACTGTGGGTATTTATGTAACACCTGGCAACCCTGACCAGCAAACTGGCAAATCCCACTCCACATCTTCACTTATTCTAGTAATTGCTTGAAAGCAAGGGGAGCATACCTGTCTCTTTTGTATGGATAAAGAGATTGTCATCTCCATCAGAAATGAGTGTTATATGCTTGTGTTTCCCAAGTGCAACAAATGACTTTGAAGTGACAGAGGACGTAGGAGGAAGGAGAGGTGGAGTTGTTGGTGACTGGGTCTAATGCGTTTTCCTATTATGGTAAAAAAAAAAAAAAAAGGACAATCACAGTGTCTCCTTTGAAGAGTAAGGAACTTGGAGATGGCTTACTCTTCAAAAGGGATCATCCTCCTAAGATGACAGAGCCAATTTAAAGGCCATTCCGAAATGATGCTATATTCCTCCGTATAGAATACATTTCATGTGATTGAACTTTCTATCCTGTGACACTTTCCATCTGCTGGTAGATGACTCCATCCTGCTCTACCAGTACAGGCATGCGTATGTGAAGTATGTGAAATGCATTCATAAAACTCAGAGGCAAGCAGTGTGATTTCTCCATCTAATCTCATTTCTCTACTTCCCATAAAGTCACTATTCTCACATATCTTTGTGCATAATAGAGTATAGATTATCAGTAATTAGTCCTTGTGGCCTATTCTGTTCTGATAATTCAATTTCTGCAAATGAAAAAACCTCCTAATTACAGATAAAGAATGTGACACGATAGAGGCCAAACACTGTACCATCTTGGCTGATCTTTCACCGAGTCTCACGACTTATCATCTTATCATGCGGGGAATCCTTCAGAGGTTCAAACTGACACTTTGACACATCCAGTAACTGAATACAGACATCACACTCTATCAAAAAGGAAGGTATGAATAACGGGTGTAAAGACACATGAAGGAGGCTATTCTTTTGATGATGTATTAGTTTTAGTCATCAAGGCTACAGGTGACATTAGTGAACTTTATAAAAAGAGAGTTGAACTTTTGATTTGTAGTTTCAGAATTATCATTTCTAAGCAGGATTTATTTGAGAACATTGAACTGAATTACTTCCTCTTTTCTACAATGTCTCACATGTCACACCACAGAGAGGAAACCAGCAAATGTGTTAATTAAATGGTAATTGTAGTACGTGATACAGCAGATGAATATACACATCACACATTTAGAGAGACTCTTTTCAGTCCCTGTGAAATAAACACACACTTGGTGTTCTGGACAGAACGCCATCTGATGCAAAAGACACTGGGACAGAAGCAGAGACAGCAAATATTCTCTTCTGTAAACACACGCAGTGTATGCGTGCGCATGTGCACGTGCAAGCACACCAGCAGACAGTTAGACATTCGTTTCCACATGTACACACAGGAAAAACAGTCACCCAGAAAAACCCATACAGTATTTCACACCTCCACCGGACACCGTGTTTCTGTTGACACTGCTTTAGAAGCAGGAAATGTGTGTCTGTGAACCCTTTTCATGATCAGCAAACATAACCTGATTTCATTCACACATCCTATTTTTGGACAAATGCATGTGATGTTCTGTGTTTAACACATGTGCATACACACGTATCTAAAATGAATAAATACAGCAATACACAAACAGACAGGAAACAAACAATATGCAAACAATAGATCACACATGTCTTTTATTTAAACAAAGATACCAAACACACACATGCAAATTCACACCTGCACAGACACACGTACTGTATCCATCTACTAGACTAAATGTCAGTCAGCTGTTTTACATACCAAATCTGCCAAAGCAGATCCTTGCACAACATCATCCAGACAGTGAACTGTTCAGATATATCTGGATGTGACATGAGATATATAATGTCTACCCCCTGCTGTTTTTTTTTTTTTTAAGATAAACCTCCACATATAACTAAATAGGTCATTGAGCAGAGTGATGCATTTGGATCACATTCATATCATGAGTCACAGCTTTCGACACTCCTACACAGAGAGAGCAGGACACGAGCAGCATTTCTTCAGCCAAACTGTATTTGGGTGAAACTTCACACCAGACAAGAATTTACATATTTATCCGTTTCCCTTGTGATTTCAATATTGTGAAAGTGTGTGAGAGAAGACCAAATGTGTGGACATAGCACCACAGTATGTATTTTTTTTAATGAGAGAATATGCACATTTATAGCCAACATCAGTACAATAAGGGAGTGAAACTATATCAAGTCTTAAAACGCAACCAAAGTTACAAAATCATGTACAAAAAAGTACAAAAGGGAGAATCAGAATTATTGTCAACAGCGCAAAACATAGTTTCACAATAAAGGCTCTAAAATTGTGAGATGCCTACTTTTTTTTTGCCTTTTCTTCTCTATTGGCCTGCGTTCATGTCACATGACTATCAAGTTTATGTCTGTGAAAACAAACAGAAAATGTCTGACGTTCCTTTTATTCTCAGTGGAAATGCAATATTCAATATTATTAAGATAGGTTCTGCGTTCTGCATTTTGATAACATTTGTATCTAGAAATGTGCATTTTATTTTCATGATATTCATTCAGCGAGTGTATATGATGTTTAGTTTGTCAGTTATTACAAAGATTTTTGCAGGTTTTCTATTGTTGCTATGGTGGTTGCTATGGACACTGCTATCACTGAAACCATGTAGTTGCATGTTGTTTGAATCGTTGTGTTTGTGTAGTTATCTGAGCTGTTATGTTTCCTGTGTTATTTTATGTAAGTGATGATTTTCTTTCAATAAAAAACATAGATTTTAGAGTGCCCCATGGATGAAACGAATTTGAAATGAAGGGTTCGGTGGTGGGCTAAGATACGTTAAAAGGTGTTTACAAGGGAAATCAGTCACATACCTCATTTCCAGGTACCCAAAGGGATTAAAATTATATTCACAGGAGAAGTTTTTTTTTTCATATGGAACAGAATTTAGGTACAAGTAAATACTTCTTATGGCTTATGGAAAAAAAAATACCCCTTCATTTGCATCTAGCCCCACCACTCAGTTAGCATAATGACAAGTTATCCTTACTTTGATAGCAGAGATAAAGCCTACAATAAAATAAACAACAAAACCAGCCATCTTCTGATTTTAGATTAGATGTAGATTCGTTGCTGTATGAATTAGGCATTAGGGCAAAATTCACTTATAGTTAAAAGTCATGGCAGAATAAACAGGTACTTTGGCAGAGGAAAACAAATCCCAGTGTCAGTATAACCCCTCTGAACAACACAAACACAACAAACTTAAAGGTAGATGTCCAGCTGGAGACTGTGCAGCAGCAGGGTAAATGAGGCTGAAGACGTCTGTGGAGGCTGATCTAGATCACTCTGACCTCTCTCCGAAGAGACATTTCAGAGATGCGATCAATCAGACCTACTTGTCTTTGCAGAAGCCCTGCAGAGATTTCCAAATGGATGAAGACCTCAGAACTATAGGTCATCATCTCACACACACACACACACACACACACACACACACACACACACACACGCTGCTGTCAAAATCTGAACTCCTCACTGTTTTTATTTTTATCTTTTGAACTCAGAGTCTCAAGAGGTTTTCTGTTTGTTTGACATTTGATATTTATGCTTGATTGATGTTTAAGGACATGCAGAGTGATGGTGAAAGAGGGTGTGTGAGTTATTGTGCTTGTGTGTTCATTTTTTGTTATCATATTTTTCCTCCATCACTCACACTGTGGCTACACTTTCTTTAAAATAACCCATTTTAAAGTATTATGATGTTCTATCACTGGTAGAAAGCAACAAAGCAAGGGATGGGGAGCGGTAGGATCATATTAACATGAACACCACAGATACAGTTCCTGTTAATAATTTCATAACCATGGTGATGATCAATGGAGCTAACATATGGCTGGAGGTATATATCTTCTCTCTCTTAAGTACAGTGGGAACAGACTTAGAGGCATGTGAACATCATGTACTGTTCTGTGCCCCCCTGGAAGAGAGAAAAAAACATGATTGCTGTTTGAAGCAGCTCTAAGGAAATGTCACAGAGGAGGGAAACAGCCCACTGATGTTCCAACATGAATATAAAGGACAGATGTCACAATTAATATATTGGTAAATAAAATGTAGAGGTGACTCACAGGCTGTAACAACACACAATGTATACAAGAAAACACTGATTCACTGATATCCAACATTTGAAATACTGGCAAAAACACAGTATTTGTGTATTCACCAAGTTGTCCTTTAAAGGAGCGTGGACAGAGATCTGTCAGTCAGCTGGTACTTATGCCAGTCGACCAGACGCCAAACTGCTGCCTTGATTGATTTTCAAAGTTCAGCTCTTTCTTCATGTGACATGTGCATTAGAGAAGATAACCTAGGGCAAAGATGGCAGACAAGTCAATCATGCTTAGCTGAAGTTACACCGACAGGGAATTACATTTGTTTTGATGCCCTTTCTTCCCTGACTGCCAGCCGCTCTAAACTGGCAGGATGGCAGGTTACAAAAACTCCAAAAAAGTTGTTTTTGAGTCTGAGTGAATATTTACAGGAACACTTCTACTGTATGTCCAAACAAGATACAAGATAACTACACAACAACATAAATGCTGAACTCAACAGCTGACGTTTCTTTATTAATTCTTTGCTGAACAGTTCTTTGTATGTTTGATGAGGTGTTGCTATCTGATACTATTATTGCAATAACTGGAGCAGACTGTTCCCTGTCACTGGCCAGGTGGGCTGTGTTTCTCTTCATTATCCTATTTGTCACTTAACCAGGCTGGTACAGGGTTTCCATGGTGACTGATAACTGTAACCGGTATCAAACAAAATGGTTTAGACTCAGAGAGAGAGAGAGACAGAGAGACAGAAAGAGAGAGAGAGACATAGAGAGAGAGAGAGAGAGAGAGAGAGACAGAGAGAGAGAGAGAGGTGAAAGAGGGTGAAAAATAAGTGACTGCTGCCCAGAGCTAAACATGCAGAACAAACTCTTGGGAGCAAAAATCATTTGTCCGTGTCATCCTGTAGATTAGACAAAATCCTACACAGACACGCAGATATTTTTTTTGCACTATTTTTCTTCAAAGTATTGAAAAGTATTAGTGAAGTATTGAAAATTACACATGTGTAAAAGTGTATATTATACTGTATAGCTTGACCTCACCCACTCTTTCCCGACTGCCAAGGCGAACCAGGACCATCATCTCAGGAGTCCAACAGCCAGGACCTTCCATATAAGGAGTGCTGGAGTCAACATTAAACTTACCAAAATATTGCAACAATAGTCCGACTCAGTGTGAGTCCTGGAGCCGGGAAGAGCAGCCAATACTGTCAATCACAAATGTCAATCGACGCCCACAAGGCAGACATCAAAGCTACTATAAGTAATAACACTATAAGTCTTCAAATCTTATTTATCTCCCTACATGCTGGCACAGGGTTTTCAAATGGCAGGGCTTACAGAGAGTTTCATCAGACTCTAAAGATAGTACTGTGGAACATTATGTGATCAGATTGCTTCCTTTTGAGCTGGAAAACATGGATGGAAAGACACGTACTCACCTGGGTCCTGGTGTTTACTTCAAGTTCTTTTATACAGGATTAGGGTTATTGTGTTTCATCATTCTGCAGGTTCCTGCAGCAGTGATACCTTCATATGACCATTCAATTCAGTCTAATGTATGAAGGTGTGACCTTTAAGACTGATACTTTCAGTACTTCAGGGGCTTGTAGATGAAACAGTAAAAAGAGTAGCCTTACAATTCTACATGATCAACCGTGCAGATAATTGTGCCAGAACACAAGAGAGCTGTGATGAGTTTGTTTGTCCAAGGATCTCCGCTTTTGTGTGAAATCAGCGGTTACCATCACGGTGGAGAATGTGTGCGAGATGTATGGTAATATGGGACATTAGCATTAAAATGCGCTCGTGCCCTGTTTCTTATCTGTGATGATGTCCTTCCCCCTCGGCATGCCTGCCTCTTTCATGATGTCTCTCCTGCATGCTGCTTTTGAACAAACGGGCTCTTCTGTATGCAGAACAAACTTTACGGATTTCTTTGTGGTTTCTTCGGTGACACACCTTTTAGCTGAGGGACTTCTGGGTCATTTGTGCGCAACCAACTATTCATTATGAGTGAATAGTGATTGCAATTAACAAACATTACTAAGTAACAATTTATGAATGCGCTGTAGTCGAAGCATTAATAATTACAGTCACTTGCATGTGTGCATCCGGGTGTTTCAGGAGTTGTTGTTAAAATGCATAATGCAGCTGTGGGGACCTACACAACAAAAGGATAATTATGTTCACAGAGAAGTACTGATGCACACTGTGCACACAGTCACATACAGCAGACCGGTGGGTGTTTGCATTTTGAGATCAGTAGGAGAAAGCATCAGTCTTTCATCTTCTGTTACCATACTATTTTAAAATGAGTCTCAAATACATTACATCTGTGTCCTCTGTATATTATACAGCCACACTATCAATCCAGCTAACTCTGAAGAGGCTACTTGAAGCGTACTGGAAAGTCGTGAGGGTTCGCTCGGAGCTGAGGATGCACCAGACGTTTCATCTCAGTTACACAAATATTCTTTATATTAAAGCTCTAATATGTAACTATTCCGCATCAAAATGTCTTAAAATGACTAGACCTATGTTATATATGTTGTTGAGTTGTGTACTCACATTATCCCAAATGTTTCCAACAATTTTCCAGAGAAATCCATAATTTTAATCAAGGTAACAATACCCTCTACATACCCCATCTACCGAAGACTATATGCACACAAGATGCATGTGTCAGCATTGCGGCTGTTTGCCACGATGGAGTCTATCAACGAGTATACACATAGAAGATAATAAGTTGGCATAGTGGTTGTCTGGCCGAAACTGTCATAAATTGACATTTATTCAGTTTTAAGCCACATTTTTATGATAAACTTTTTAGATCTTGGTCGTTTTTAACTATATCTTTTAACCAGATGAAGGATTTTAGTCAGTTATGAGATGGTGGAATGTCTCCGGTGTCCAGCCCTCAACTTCCCACCTGTCAGTCAGTTGGGCAGTAAGACATCTAGCTGTCACTATCTCTCTTCTTCTGCTTCTTTCTCCAAACTATGCACACATGCACCCAACCACATGTATTCTGCACACTGCAACCCCCCCCCCCCCCCCCCCCAAATTCCTTCCTTTTTTTTCATCCCTTTTCATTTGACCTTTGCAATGACAGTTCTGTGATGAAATTGTCACAACAACCCTAAGGGGTAATATTTTTGTCTGATGATTATTAGCTATAACACTTTCTATAACACTAGCTGTAACACTAGCAGTAGCCTAAAGGACTGCACATTCGGCAAGCACAGCTCCTCCACGCTGGCAGGGACAGGTTCAGTCTTTGGTTAGTAGCTACTTTTGGACAGTGACATACAGATAAAACTTAACTTTACACCTGCTGATCATTCTCTCTAAACTGGGTCAGCCCGACTGCCCGAAAAACAAACCTGTCACAACAAAACCTGCATGACGGAAAAAGCCCATTGTGATAGTTTTTGAGGTGGTGCACATCAGCTGTGGCGTAGTCTATGGTGTAACCTTTGGGCCCATGCCATAGATGAGGTGTAAACCTGTCAGTGCTTGATCAGTATGAACAGGAGGAACAATCACAGCAAACAAAAATTATTTCAGCATACTTATGAGTACCGTTTCAAGGCAGACTATCTTTAATTACATTAATTAAATAAAGATAGTAATCGTGTCTGATACATTCGATTGATGAGTTTGTATTATTTTATCTTTTCATGGTTAAACATACCCTAGAAGAAATAATAACTCTTTAGGTTGCATTTGCTCATCACATTACTGTTCCTGGATGTACAATCAAGTGACAACATGAAAATGTTTTGTCACAGATAATATTTATTCACAGTCATGCAAAGACAGTTCTGAATTGAAGGATATTGCTGAGAATGATTTCCCTGTTCAACTGTTGTTTGAATGCACACCTGATGCTGGGAAATCTCCTGCTTATAGACCAACCCTGGAAAAACAAATACAGTTAAACTCATGAGCGTCTATATGTGAATGAGCGGGAAACCCTCTGGAAATGCCATGGAAACCGATCACCGCTCAGTGGGGCTCATTATCTGCCTTGGTGAGGAGATGGAGAATGAGGTGGGGGGTTGGTTGGAATAAGAAATGGGAGACAGGATGATGAGGAGGCACAGATGAGTGAACGTGAATAGGGTGAGAGAGAAAAGGGAAAAGGTAGGTGAAGTTAAGAGAATGGGGAGAGGGAGGGAGGGAGTGAGGGAATTCATGTGATCAATATTCCCCCTGCTTACAGACCCGGGGAATGATAAGACTCTGCACACTATCACATGTGGAGGTAATAATGAGTTTTCTACAAGGAAGAAATTATTCATACTGTACCTGGTGTACACAAAAACCATTTTTTATCACCCAAGGTGTGACCCTTTGACGTGTCTCACTATGGAGGATCCAGGAGTCCAAAAGTGACAGGAGGGATAACATTATCACTTATAAAAAGAGATTTATTCATGGGGTAGCTGCTGGATGATTTATTTAGGAACCTACAGTGCAGAGCAGCTCAGAGCTGTGCTTAGAAAAACGTTGCAATAATAAGTCAACTATAGATCTTTTGCTTTTCCTTACCACTATCCATATAGTTTAACTGCTTCATGAGGGTGCTCCAAACCTGCAATATTTTTCTATTAAAAGAGTACTCCAACGATTTAGCATTGCATTCAAAAAGTATAAAATTGATGCAGCAGAACCACACATCACACGTCTTTTTTTATTCGCTAATCTTAAACAGAGTTGAGGAGCGGGCCACAGCAGTCTGGTAACCTCACTTCTCTCTAACTCCACACATTTGTAGTGTTCAGCCACCACCAATCTTGCCTAAAGTGACATTACTTGAGGTAATTTATCAGACATCTGGAGACATAAAAGGCTTTATACAACTTTTTTCACATATGCAATAGTATTACCCAAGACCAAATCATCTAAGATTCATCACTCAACTCTGCAGCCATACAGAGCTTTTTAGCCTTTCCTTGCTCACTGTTTTAGTATTACAGCTAGCAGTGCGACTGATTAGTTCAGGCTCTTATCAATCCCCTGTAACAGCTGGTTCAGGATGAGGATCCAAGAGCAGGACACGAGAGGCAGGTAGATAAAAAGTCTCTTTTACTGAGAATCATAGAACAGGATACTGGCAAACAGTACCGAAAGGGAGCAAGCAAGAATCAGGGCAGTGGTCAGGCAGAATCGAGCACTGAAAAACGGGTAACAGGAATAATTACTGGAACACTAGGTAAACACACTAAGGCTATGTTCGCATTATATGCTGAACTGGCCAAAATGGAAAAAATGGAAGCGTCAACAAACCAAATCAGATTTTGTCATATCAGCCACTTGTATATGTGGTCCTAGATCTGATTCATATCTGATCTCTGGCTATCTGACCGCTGTCAGAACGGTCAGATCAGAATTCATGTTATTTTCTTAACGTCTCACTTCTCTGTGCATGTGCATACCGCCTATCATCATCATTCAGTGTTGGCGCCTCACAGCCTGGTAAAAATAAACATTGAGGAGAGCAACAACAATGTTGGAGGTCAACGGAGAGAAGAGGAAGTTTCAAATGTGTTGGACATTTATGGAAAAGCTTCTATTCAAGGCAAACTGGAAGGAACTTATCGTAACCAAATGTCATCCATGTTTCTGATTTGACTGTTGCACAAATTACGTTATTGTTGTTATTCTTATATGCATGCAGCTCACATTTCAGTTACATCTACACATGTCACTTACAAACATGAATGTGAACCATCAACACAAAAAGATCGGATCCGATTAAAAAATCAGAATTGAGCATTAAGACCTGTAATGTGAACGGAGCCTGAGACGATCTGGCAGAGGACAAAGGCTGTATGACTGGTATAAGTACTGAGGAGCTAATAAGTAATGAGGGGCAGGTGTGCAGGCAGTCAGGTGGAAGGGAAAAGGTAAGGGGAAGCAAGCACATGTAAATGGACAGAATGGCAAAAACAAATGCAAAAGGTGTCAACCCATGAGAGCAGCTGGCAGCAGTTATCAGCAAAGTGCGATACTTGCCCAGCACCAAACAAAAAACAGACAAAATGATCAAACAACTGCTGAATTGGGCTAAATATCTAGCAGGGGAGACATGACCCAGATATTTTTCTCTGGAGCTGGTGAAGACCAAAGCTAAGCTAAAGGGAAAGAACATTGGACATCAATTCATCAGACAGACTGAAACATGACTCCAGTGGGCTTTAATTTCACTCCAAAAATGTGTCAAGAAAAATGATTAAGCATTTCTACTGTAGCACCAAACATAATCTTACAGTATTTGCTCAGGAGGAATGAACTTGATGACACTTAACTCTAACTCTTCTGATGTATTTTGATGCATGGAAGTGCCGGTGCTATTGCCAATCATTGCACCATCTGACGTGCCTTAAAACTGATATCAAACATTCTGACACAGATTGCAACCAAGACTTTATCAGACCCATGTTTTTATCGCATGTTAACACTGTTAAATGTAGGCCAAAGAGCTTTTTAAGGTTATGTCAGGGCTGCATGTCAGGCAGCTTGTTTTGGAGTTCTTTTGCCCCTTAGTGGCCAAAAAATGATTCATATAGTCAGTGGAGAAGAAGGAGACAAGAAGAGGATGAATGTTATCATCAAGAGGAGCTTCAAACTAGCTGGAGCGGTCATGTGTTTTTAGTCGCTGGGAGCCTAAATTTGATACTACATTTTCCCACAGTATCACTATCTCCCACATGAATTACATTTACTATTGTTTACCCTTGAAATAAAATTTCTAATTTCCAGGAGAGACCTGTAGAAAGCTATATAGATTTAATTAATGTAGCAGGTTTAGTTAGTTCCCATCCCCTCACAAGAATGACCTCAATTTTCAGCGAAGACCTCATTCCATCCCGTGCAGAAGCAGGACAAGGCAATTCCAGAGCCAGCATCACAACAAGTGGAGCCATTCATCTTAAACAGAGTGAGTGCCATCCATATCCCGCGAAATGTCACACCCACTTGAATGCCTCTTTTGCCTTTAAGGCCAACTGAGGGAGCTGTGCACGTGTACAGTGATATGCTGGGGCTTTTACCCAATCACTGAGGTACCATAGAGAAGCTTTTTGTCACACTCTGAGTTTAGGTGACAGAACTGAGATAGCATGGTGTAATTCAGCTCTTTGTGTTGGCAGGAACCTCTGTTTTGCACCGAGGTATGTAGGACTATCCAACAATGCAGTTCAGCAAATCGTAATAACCTTGGAGATGGAGCACAGAGGGCAGGATAGAGCTGTCAACTCGTTAACCCAGCCCTTCCTCCCCATCTTCAGGGGGTGTTTGGGGTATTATGTATGAGATGGATGGAGCATCAACATGCATGATGAGAGAGAAGAAGACAGAAAGAAAGTGATTGCAAAATGAGGAAGGGCAGGAAAAAAAATGAGAGGAGTGAGGTGGGAGCAGAGCGGAGGAGAGAGCCATAATTGGGATTAAGATGGATGGTGTGTGTGTGTGTGTGTGTGTGAGCACACATCAGTAGCTGGTTTCTTCAGATATTCAGCGTCCTTCACCCCGCAGAGACACACCCACTGTTCAGCCCATGGGGGTTTTTCAGAACGTCAGTAAGGATCCGTAATCTCTTTTGTGAGTGAGGTGTAAAGAGGCCCGGCGGGACAGCGTGTTGTCAAGGACAACATCATACTCTGCCATCGAAGCCGATAGGAGACTTGAACAAGCAAAGCATTTATTGAATTTAACTGTATCTGGTGTGATTCAGTTCAATCCCACATTTAGTTGCCTTGTTTGTCTCCTGCAACATTTTGAGAGCTGCTGTGCATGCAAACACACACTGTGGTGTTGGACGTGTAGCCTCACAGGTTCCCTCTGCACCGCTGTATTATGGATGTTCACAGCAGCCAATTTTTAAAAAAAGAAAGGATAATATTTATAAATGAATGGGTGTATTGTCAGAATTGTAAGCATGGGTCTAATTTTCAAGGTAACACATCATAAAAATGTTTACTTCATTTCTTACATGCATTTTGTGTGAATAAACATCTTTAAAAAAAGGATTTGCAAAGGATGTGCAAAGTGCCCTTCAAATTATTTAGTGAATTTGTTACATTTACAGTTTGGCAGTCCTGATAAGATACAAACCAAGTAAATAAAACATGAAAACATACGATCACAGAGACAGAAATAGTAGTTACCTGGATGTAACTCCAGTTCAATGAGTGTGTGTGCAGCCCTCTAATGGGCTTTGCAATTGGTTTACACTTACGAGGCTCTTATTTTCCTCTCCATTCTATAATGTATAATGATTTACATATAATACAGTACATGTCTAGAATATTAATAATGATATGAGTCCAAACAATGCACAGACTCTGGAGCTCATTTACTGTCTATAGCGATTTTTGTCCCATGAAAGTTCAGCATATGCACTCATGCATAAGCCAAAACAATATGCGTAATGAGACATGGCATCTGACGAAACAAATCTGAGTAATAATACTGAAGCAGTAAAATGAACAATAGGATGTTGGGGAAATATGCCCCAGCTAAAAGGAAACTCAAATTATTTCAGTGCAAACACATTACCTCCTATCTGTCTGATTTCTTAGTATTTAAGTGGAAGTGCAGAAGTCCATGCAGTCAGCAGCACCAGGTTCTCATTAACATTCATTACTCAGATTAGACCGTAGCCTCTCTATACTTCCAAACGGTCCCATTTGGCCCACTTTGCATCTTGGCAAATCTCTGTGCACCTGCCACTCACGCATGCATAAACTGATAAGGCTGTAGTCACTTTGTGTCTGGCAACACTTCTGCATGGTGACAACAAGCTTATCCTTTCACACTGTAGACATGAGGGTGAGAAACCGTCTGATTAGTTTGTGCTGAGTCCTTCAAAAATAAAACATTTGGATGAACATTTCTACCATGGATTACTTTCTCAGGCTTTACGGTTACATTTGTCAAGCCTTGATAAGAGCACTGTATGTATCAAGAAACATTTCTGGTGCAAGTTTGTACACCAGGTGACAAGGAAATTATTCAGGATTAAGGACAAAATCAGACAATTTTTTGAAAGTGCATATCCTTAGCTATTTTCCACAGTAAAAAACAGATTGACATACATTATTTCTGCATGGACAGTGGAGGGAACAAGAGATGCACACCTTTCTCAAAGTATTTTTACACTTCCATTCCTCTCCAAAGGCCTTAATTAGTCCAGCTGGCTGGGTTAGCCATCAGATTTTAACACACAGAAGGCCAAAACACACAAGGAATAAACCCTGAAGAGGTGGTGGACACTTGACAGTCCAAAATGTACCCTCACATTTCATAATGAAATGTTTACAGAGTGAATGTACTAAGAATAGGACACACGGACAGTAATGTTGACATCCCTCTGGCTGATTCTCATTTAGTTTGCCTGGGCAAACATTTTAGATTAATTATAAAGTTACCTCTTGGCTTTGAAAATGCATCTATAACAGATAAAATACTCCACTTTTTTTAGACGTGTCCTCAAAAAGGTCAGTTCTGTCATTTCAAATTGAGATGTTGCAAACTACTGGAGGCAGCAACAAACCTCAATTTTAGGAACTTTATTATGTTCTGTGGTGAACGATGAGAATTCAAAAAAAGGGGTTAGTTTAGTTCAAGAAATGATATAAAAAAGCTTAAAGCTGCATTAATTTTGGCCAGTTGGGGGGTGGCAGAAATTCAGATATTTGTTTTAAAGAAAAAAGAAGAAGAAGAAGATGACATATTGACACCCTTTTGGTTGATATACAGTAGCAAACCTGTTAGCAAACAGGCAGGTTTCACATCCAGCTGGGTTTGGAGTTGTCTTTCTGGCCACCTGATGAATTTAAGCCCAATATTCACTCTCCTTTAGCTCTGTTTTTGGGAAAAATCAGAGGGAATTATAGGGCTGTAGCTGCTTAATGCTCCACTATGTTCACTAGCTAGATGCTGATTTTGTCTATCTGCCATTTGGTGCTGGGCAAGTCGTGTACGGGGGATTTTAGAGCTTCTCCTCTGTAAATAGCTGCCTGCTGTGTCTGAAAATGACACTCATGAGAGTGAAGGACTTACGAAAACAGTAAAGTTGTGGGCCAGAAAAACCAAACACTTTGCTGAAACATGTTATAAAGCTCCATAGAGCGGAGGACAGCTGCTTTCACCCAACACATCGTCATTTGATCCATTGTTGAAGGTACCCTGTGAAGTTTTTGATCACTAATAACACTATTTAGATGTTTGTTTGCACTATTTATTTGTTTGCAGGTAATATGATACACATTCCTATGGTTTCACACTGATCTACAGGTGTCATTAATGTACCAAGAAAAACACATAATGCGTCAGCAAAGGCAGGAAAGAAGAAGGCTGCCAGCAAATGAATACTGACATATGTAAACAGTAACAGGTTTCACACTTGTGAGGAAAATCAGCTTTGCAAATGTTTTATGAGGAAGGAAATGCATTTAAAATGTTTGTTAGACCGCAAGGATACACACGATGCATTTTGAAATAAAACTGAGTGTAAAAAATAACTTTTTCTTGTTCACAAGAAAACTCCACGGGACACTTTTAATATAAAATAATGATTATAGCAGCTCTTTTGTCAAATAATGAAAGTTAATTCATTATTTTCATATTTTTCATATATTAATAATACTTCTATGTTGTGTTTGTGATACTGTAGGTACGTTTTATTCTATACTACCCCTAAAGATGCACACACAAGTATTTAAATGCGATTCATGTTTTAATGGAATATTAAACAGATCATTTCTGCACCATCACAGAATGACTAAAGATAATCTGAATATTGCATTTAACATTTTTGACTCATGCGACCTATCTTCCTTTGCCTGCGAACATCCTCGTGCAGCATGTAGCTGTACGAGAGAGATGGAGCGAGAGACTTGAGTTTAGATGTAAGAGAGTTGACAGTGGTACACAACTAAATGTGACTTGTTAGCACATGGATGCCCAGTAGGCTGTTTCCCTCTGCTGCGTCTGACAGCTTACCTGTCAGCCACAGTCTGCCACGTAAGGGGACTAATACAAGACGAAAACACTACATCTCGCACGTATATACTGTAAGTGTATATACAGGAAACACACACACACATACACAATTTCAGCCAGCTTTCTTTCTTTCAGAAAAAAAAATGCTGGTAGATAAGAAGGCTGATTGATTGATTCATCAACATTAATTTGTTAAGTGTTTGATTATCAGTGTTGACAGAACTAAACACTGTTCCTCAGCCTAGTGACCCAGTTCTGTCACTGTGTGGAAACACCTGAGCAGGTTATGAGGAGGCTTTTTATACCCGATAATTACACAGAGATAAAAAAACAAAAGACAAGTCTCTGCTCTCCCCGGTTTTCTCAAGATAACTAAGGTGATCTTTCATATTCAAGGATCACCTCTCATTCCAAGTGGTTTTTAAGAAGATCTTGAATAATGATGAATACTTAGTTTATCACAAATTTTATTTGAACAGCCGTTAAACAGAATTACAGTGTTAATAGGGGTTGCAACTGCTACAAAATAAAACAACAAGTACATCATCATACAGTTGGCATTCTTCCTACTTTACCATGATGTTGGTTTAAACTTTAGGATCTGTCATAACACAAAACATCTACAGAGTAGAAACAGCAAACTTCAGGTTTTTTACAGGAAGAAATCTATTACTGAAAAGATGTAAGACATGCACTGAAAGATGCCTCAACAGAGTACAACAGCCAATCCTCACACATAAGTTGCCTGTCTTGCTGTACAGATTTCAGCTAAAACACAAAAATACTTTCTTTCTCCGGGGTTTGCTGAAAGGTATCTGGGAAATGTAAGATGTCAGAAACTGATGTAAAAGAAGCCAATCAAAGATAAGACACACATGCAATCACACACACACACACACACACACACACACACACACACACACAAAAAAACACAAATACAATACAATCCTTGCATGTTTTAAATATCAGAGGATGATATAAAAGTGTGTTTAGATGTGTGTACTGGAAACAGCTCAAATAAAAAAAGAAGCTAAATTCAGTTTGATTTTTAGGCTAAGAAAAAAGAGGAAAACAGACAGAAACAGTTGGAGTTCCTGGTAAAACTGAAATCAGTTTGTACTGTCACTCACACACTCACACACACTCACACATGCACACACACACACAAAGAGTTCGTGGCTACAATGTCTGCACTGTCACGTTGTGGCTAATTAGTCTTCCATTGTCAGACTGAAGTCTTCTGTACATTCAAGCTAACGAACACTTCGGTACAATAACAGTCCAGCACGCTGTGATCGATGTTGCTGTCCAACACTGGCATTTTAATTAAACAAAATGGACTTTCCCTGTGGGGATAAAGGGAATTCCAGTTTGTGGAATTGTTTTTTAACACTGTGTACCTGGTTAGTGATTACTTCTCTCACCTCAGTGCTCAACACACCCATTAGAGCTCAGTTGATCAGTGATTTACAACCTGGTGAGCTCCACCACTGTGAGACAGACCCGCATTCGAACAGGACTTTCCCTGACAAGCACACAAATATACACATGTGAACTCATGCATAGCTGTTATATCGATCTGTCATATAATGGGATGAAAGAAAGCATGACGAGAGAAGGTGCGGGAGCTCCTGGTTTACGCTGATTAAAAGGAGCTATTCACAGCTCGCACTGTCATCATTTATTTTTATTAATCATTTATTGTTATTATTTTCGACTGATAATGAGGAATATTTCTGACAAGCATGCAGAGGCTGCTCTTTGTATGTGCGAGCCCTGCTGTGACTGAATTGCAGGCGCAGTGGGGCTAAGGGGCTAAATGAGGGACAGCGAGACAGGCAGAGGAAAAGTAAACCCTTCGAATCATGCAGCGAGCATGAAATACAAGCCCACGGGCCACGAGGCGATGTACTTTTGGAAGAAGTTGTCATATGCAGTATTGTTACATCCACTGAAGTGCATGAGCAGAGCTGATGCCTCATACATAAAGAACAAGAGGAGCATTAGTTAAATTATCTGAAATTCTGTAGTTTCAACAGAATAATTTATCAAAGGTCAACAATGACTCAAATGGATCGTCCCTTCCTACGACAGAATCTGAAAAAGCGCATTATTACATATGATAATAATAACAAAACAAAAAAATATTCTGAAGCAGCGAGTATGATGGAAATAACTTTCTCTATAAGACTGACACAGGGCACGAAAATATGGGAAATCTGGGTCATATAAACATCCATCATTTGATGTATAATGGGATCTTTAAGAAAATGAATATCATCATGGAAGGTTCTGATTATATTTATTGAGTTTTGATCATGCATTTTAATTTTTACACGGACATTCAAGGCTTTTATGTTTTATTGTAATGACTACAGCATTTGCCTTTTTACATTTTTACATTTGCCAGATTACACTCTAAGCAACAACTTTCTTGCAAAGGTTCAATTGAAGGTCAGCTGAGTCCATGAAACCCATTTTAGGGGCCTTAGGATGGCAGCGTACAGCTAGTCGGTCACTCATTCCACAAATCCTGCACTTAAGGCCAGAGCGAGACATAAGTTTGGCAACTACGGGCCAAATTGACATTTGGTATCGTTAATCACGCTCCATAAAGGGTGAGTCTTGATGATTTTGGTTCAATTTCATACTGAGCCATTACTAATTCTCCTTTCACTGTTGACTCAGTTGGGCAACTGTAGTTTGTTACATATCATATTGTCATAAAATTGCTTTTACCCAAACGGCTTTACAATGTGATTCTCATTTATCCGTGCTTACATTCACTTATTTACATACCAATGCAGCACTGACCTATACCCACTGAAAGCAACTGGGGGTTCACAGCCACCTGCCCTGCGTTTAATGGATGAACCCGTCTACATCCTGAGCCACATCATCATATTGAATAATCCTGATGTCAGCTGCAATGGTTTATTTACTGCAAAGATCTGACATGGCGGACAGTGTGAATGATCTGTAACTTCACAGTAATGCCTAAATTTATTCAGTCATCTTTAAAAAAGTAACCCACATTCAAGCATCTCTAGCAATCCTCAATGATTTAATCTTTGACTGAGAAGGCTAGAAATGTCTCTGTTATATGTATTGTAGTGTCAGATGTGTTGAAACCAGGGTCATGAACTTGGGTCAGATAACAATTGGACCCATTCACGTGGACAACAAACATTGCTTTGCGGTCATTGGTTGGGTCATCATATGAAAGGAGTGAAAATAACAAGTTAACAAGTTGTAAAAAAAAAAAAAAAAAGAAAGAAAATGGTACACATAAATAGGACAAATTATAACACACTCTGCCGGGATAAACAGGATCAAGTGATGACTGACGGTGATGGAGAGAAATAGATGACAGACAGAGAGTGAGAAAAGGGCTTTGACGTTCTCTTCTCCCACGTCAGTTCAGAAAAATGGGTCAGTGAATGACTCAGGGGGATTTCTGACAGGTGGTAGTAAGCCTGATAGATTATAATGCACGATTCCAACTTTTGAAGGAGGGATGGATGACGGCTGTATGTCTGTTTATGTTAAACTGCAGTATACAAGTAGTCTGGCCACATGTGCTGCTTTTACAGTACTGCATGTGTCGATTTTGAGCATCAAAATACAGTTTATTCCCAAAGTTTACACTTTTTTTGTGTTTTTTTTTTTTTTGCACTTTCAGAACCACTACATCAAGTTTGACCGTCTCTGCATTCAATCTGAAAACTTTTGCTTTAAGGCGTCTAAGAACCACATCTCTGACGCCTGTGGTGAAGCAAAGTAGGTCAACACATTTATTTTATGCGCCGATATCAGAGAAAAATGTGAAAATACTCAAACCACACACACTCACAAACAGAGAAAGCATTATCTAACTGAAATTTCTCATGTTGTGTTTTGGTGATAACTATAATACTGATGTTATCATTAGCTCATAGCCACGACAATAATATCACAGTGCCATAGTGCCCTAGATGTGTCTCCATCAGTGACTTAGCTGAATGACACTTGGGCACAATTTACCAGCAATCATACACAATTAACATAATAATAGCGTAATACCAAGTAGCGCTGGTGATTCATCAAATCACACCCACATAATAAGCTGTGAAGAATGAAACTGCATATGCGGAAAATGAAGCCTGATAAGGTCTCTACATGACGCATCAATTTTTTAGTTTCTGGGACAGAGATTCACAGCTGCATGTCTATGATATAAACTTATCATCTACTTGAGGCTGGAAATATGTGGGTCACTGATAATAGTGTATAAAATAGCTTGCAAATGCAAAAGTATGGTGATTTGAGGTGAAGTGTGGTCCGAAAAATTAAATGATAAATTGAGCTCAGACATAATTTTCACGCACAAAATGTGTTCACAATTCAAATTATGTCTTGGATATAAAGTGATAGATTCATGTTTCAATGGGGCTGAACCTGAAGCTGATTCGTGTAGCTGCTGCTCACATGATGAATGTGTGAAGGAATTGTACGACAAGCGGGACAGTAAAGTCAAAGACAACACATGATAGAAAAAAGGAGGCGGAGAACGTTATAAGACTTCATGTATCATGAGAAAAACAGAGCTACGTCACAATCACAATCAGAAACAAAAGTTTAAAGCACACAGTACACACAGTGAAATATACAGAAATCTGATGGTAAAATACAGAATCCACCAAGTGCTAGTTTTTACTTGTAGAATGTAAACTATGGTTTTAAGGCTTTGTCAGAGTCCAGATACTGGTGGTATGTCGACACAGAATGCATGTGATGATACCAAAAAGTGGGCAGGCAGCATGAAATTTAAAGAGAACAAAATACTTGAAGGCTATGAAGTTCTTGACCTGATTTGTAGACACTGGAGGAAGCTGTAAATTAGCATTGCGTGGTGTGAAAAGATCAGGTGTGTGAAATCTCACATGATGCATATTTTCATCATAAGAAACAGTGAAAATCCCCATCCCTGTTCAAACTGAAAGTTGCTGTATCAAGTGCCGCAGGGGAAGCAATATGCCTTGCAGCAACGTCTGAGGAGAGAAACTCATCCACTGAAATACTCCCTGAAACAAATCAGGATGGTTAAACTGGGAACACTTTTTTTATTTAAAGGATAATCCAGGAATATGCTACATTTAGCAGCTCATTAGCTGTATGCCAGAGCCACCAGCTCTCCTCTTCCATAGTCCTACTTCATTTTCTGTGCATGTTAAATATGAAGCAGCAATAAAAATCTAGTCCTAAGAAGCGTTTATTAAATGTATTGAATAGTTAAAGCTACAAAAAAGGATTAACACATAGGAGATGCAACAGTTATAATGTCTTTTAGTTGATGCAGAAAAAACCATGAAATCTGAAAACAAGGCAATATTCAAGATGACATGGAGTAGGAGGAATAATATGTAGGGCAGTAACTAACATCATCGCTCCAGACACACTCACACCTACAAGTGGGCACTTCTGAGCAGTTAATGATGGTCGACTCTTTGTATTGGCTGTAATATATAAAGCTTTGAGATATTATTTTCTGGATAAGCGTGCAAACACTTCACACAGTTGTTGTTGTTGTTGTTTTTTCTACGGATGATTCATTACAGTTCTGGGTCAAGGATGAATTAAACAGACAAACACCTGCGTGGTTTCATAGACATGAACCCTCACACAGGTTAACAGTACTGCTGAGAGAAACTAAGTGAATAATCTCGGTGGTTTCTCCTGAGGGATATTAGGAGCAGAAAGGCTAAATGTGAGTGGGAGTGAGTGACTTACATTTTGGATGCATGAGATGGTTCATATTTATGATGAGCACCACTGAATGTATTGCATCCTCACAAAAATACAAATCTCTGATGCTGCCTTCTGAGACGGGAGGATCACCAGATTCGCAAGAAGTCCGATTTTTAAGACTACATCATTGTTTCTCCTCAACAATGCTTTCAATATTTCCCTCCTTCCAGCTATTACCCATCAGATTTAACATTGAAAAGACAGCTGCCTACTCGTTCACTCCATCCAATTAAGTAAAACTTCCTCTCTCTTATCCACATGGAAGTGAATCACTAATCAGCGTGCCCTTTTTTAACCCAATTAGCTGCTCCATCCAAAGTCAGAGTCACGATGGCCGAGGGGAGTTCTCTATGTTGCAGTCCTCGTTTTAGTTTCATCCCATAATCTAAGGCAAACATCTGTGCCAAAATCTAATAATCATTTTATCAACTGCACTATATCCATTGTCTCTCCTGCTGAACTCTATGTGAGACTCAGACAGTTTTGCGCAGGCTAAAAAAGAAAAGTGAAGCCTTTAAATCTGTATCATTTACAACTTAAAATAGGATTCTTCTTCTCTGTCTAAATCTCGGCTCTGTGTGACTTAGCTGTCCTTTTCTCTGTGTCGTGTGAGACTGGTTGCCTGATTTAAGGTTCATCAGCAGCAGCTGTAAAGGAGTTGTGACTAAATTTACACCTGTAGATGGAAATAAATATGCAAGATTTCAAATGCACCAACACACACATAGACACAAAATCACGCCATAAAGACAACAAATAAAAATTTAATTTGGAATCATATTTTTCATTTCAAACAGTGACCTTCGTCTTCTTTGCACATTTTATTTGCATCATGTGGAGCGTCGGACTCTTGGAATCGGCGCTGAGACGTATCCGACAGGACGTGGCATGACTGATTGCCCAAGTGTCACACTGTTGAGCTCGATGCAGACTGACAAGCCATCTGACTGCTGCTGAATCACACATGCACACGTGCACGTAGACACACAGAAAGTGATAAAAGGCTGAACACTCATGACTAAAACTGTGTACACGCAGAGGCACGAATGTGCATAGACACAATTATTGTCAAATGTCAAAGGTGTGCTTACGCAAAAACAAATAATAAAATCGAGCACACTAATTTATGATGTGTCCTTGGCTGGCACAATTTGAACTGCTAGATGTGATGTCTGCAAAAAGAAAAAAAAAAAAGTAAAGTAAAACTGGCTAGGAGCCTAAAAGAAAACTGTATACATACACAATGCACAATACACAACACACAATACATTAGATTTGGTCCTTTGCCCTATTTTTCCATTTCACTACAGTCAGCTCGATCTAGAAAAACATGTGTATGCGTGGTCTGAAGTATGCATGAGGACCACACATTCTCACCATATGACCTTCTATAAATACCAATTTATATGTGCAGGGGAATGGCGTATTTTTTTATCCACAATCATCATTTATCTGTCCCTCGGTGTCACAGGTATGCTACTACAGTACCTTCCACCACCAATCTGAGGCTGCCGAAGTGTAAAAACTGCATAGTGCAGCTTTAACATTGTTTCCCTACTTTCCTGTCTGGCACACACACACACACACACTCCTACAACAAGTGTGTCCTGAGGTGCCGGTGCGCCGCTTGTTTCATTTCCAGAAAGATCTCAGCACTGAGTCACAGTTATAACAACAAATTGATTATAGAACAGGATACATTAATCCACACTTTTGGAAGTGAGTCATGGGGGGTTGAGCTGCCGGCTCAAGTGCTTTTGCTCACTCACTTCCTGTTGACTCTCCATACAGTGTGTCCACATTTTAACCGATAAAAGATAACGTACTTAAATATTTGATTATGGCCCACTATTTGAGCTCTTTATGTTTTGAACTGAGATATGTGGTTTGACTGATAATGAGTGTTTTGTTCAATTCAGCTTTAGCAACAAGACCTGACAGCAGCTGCAAAAAATAGTTCTGAGTGATGTGAATGTGGTCACGTTTGTAACCCCATCTGATTTCTACAACTTGCATTAAATGATGGTCAACTTTCTGGGTAAAGGTCAACAAACAATGTAGGATTTGCATGTATATCTTACAAATACATGCAGATGCATTGCTGTGAATCATTTTTATTCCTGTGAAACCCTGTTCGCCCTGTCAAGCACTACAATGATTTACTCGCAGAAGAAATGCTTCTCATCAGTGCTGGCTTAAGTAGTTCTTACTCACTTGATTAATGAGGTTTTAATTGAATTACAATATTAATACTCAGTGCACCCCAGACACATACAAAACTCAGTTCAATAGTTTTAACTCAACAATTCCCAAATCAACAGAAGTAATCGAACACCATCAGTCAGAGTGATAGGTGGTTTGAATAATTTAGCAACATCTTTTCAGTGATTCCTGTGGCATTTCCCTTTTTTTGTCTGAGCCCCCATCTGTCACAATAATCTACATCTATTTATCAACTGAGCACGTTTCACTAGGTATCAGTATTCAGAAGTTGTAGCTTGTGGAAGCCAGACATTAACATAATGCCTGTGAGTCATTTTTCCAGGCATGGAGGCTTACATACTGTACATGTACAGCTCACATATATTACCAGCATGCATTGTGTAATTCAGGCGTATTAGTTTTGTGGACTTCCTTGTTGATTGAGAGGATGCTGTTACTGTGTGATGGTGGTATGTGTTGGTTATTACACCCAAGAGATGCATGTAATTTAGTGAGGCAGCTGACATATTAGCAGGGCAGAAGGAAGTTTATCAAATAAAACTCCCTGATAATTTGTTGTAAGCCTCCTAAACCCTTATGCTAAGGTGCTAATCAAGAAGGGACAGTTAATTATGGTGCTGTATCCCTGCATGGCTAGTGAAGATTTTCGAGGTGCATGTTCTGTAAAAAAAAACCAATTTGTCTGATAATGTTTCAAACGTGCCAAAAAGAAAGTCTGAAGCCAGAAATATTTTTAGGGTTTGTGATTGTGTTGTTACAGTATTTTTTAAATAATGCTTTTATCTAATGCATCGGTGCATGAGCGCCACAAACCGTTTGACAGATGGATGCTGGAGAGAAAACAATTTTAGCACATTATTTCAACATATGAATGTCCAAAATATATAACAGAGCAACTGAGGCTGAAGAAGTGTGCATGGCCCCAGGACATAACCCTAATCTGTTTAAGTAGGAATGTCTTGAAAAGAAGAGAGCAATAGTCAGAGTGCACTGAAAATCATTCCAGAGGTGATATTGTGCTTCGCTGCCCTGAGTCACAGTGCAGTTAAGAAAGAGGAAAAATAGAGCCCTATAAATAGACTGAAAGATGGCATTGTTGCAACCTGCAGGACACACTATGGATGAGAATAGAAAGAGCTTTCATTTTTATACTTCTTTTGTACAGTTTTTTATTTATTTTGTGCATATCTTGAATTGAGCTGATTATTAGTGGGTAACTAATAAATCTACACAGGAATGTTTTTGCCATAAACTACAAATGTTTCATCTTTAAAATGTTATGTTAAAAGGCAAGTCTGTTGATATTCAATATATATTTGTTATTGTCATCAAAGCCCACGAAAAGACCCAATGTGTTACACCACCTCTCAATATTTTCCGACTTTCCTACCCTGTCCAACCCCATTTGTTTGCATTGAATACATAAATCCTCAAACAAAATCTTCAAGCAAACATTCCTCAAACAGAAGTAAATAGTGCATTTGTTGGGGACTAATTTCAGCTGTGGATTAACACTTGGTGAGCGAGTGATTATTTACAGCAGCAGGATGGTTTATGTGGGATTGACTCGAAATAAACTAAAAGTGCCAATATTCATGATTCATTCATGGATCAGGAACATGCTATCCAGTGCAATCATGTGGCTCCTTGATGTATTTAAGATGTGTGGATGTGTTATATTGAATCTTAATACACATATACTTCCTATATATGTATATAGGAAGCATTTTATGGCTGCTGTAATCGTTTCTCTTGTCCATACAAAGAAAATCTCCTCTATAAGCAATTTCAAAGTCCAAGATCAGGGACAAAATCCACAGTTTTTGCCCTGTGTAAAAATGTATTCTGAAGTTAAGCTGAAGCTAAGATGACGCTTCAGCAGCCGACAAATCAAGTGAGTACATTGTAAGTTCTAGTTGTCAGACATCACAGATTTCATGCATGCCCACAATAGCCGTCTGTTCCAACGCCTTTGTTGCTAAGGCTGTTCCATGCGTTGTTCGCATTGTCCACTCATATATTTCAGATCAGATTCAGGCTCGAACATGTTTCCATTTCAAGTAGAGAATGAGAAAAGAAGTGTAATCTGACTACTATTGTTTGTCTACCTCAGAAGCCGGAGGTCTGCCAGGGGGCACCGTCTGGAGGCTGGCCAATCAGTACAGAGTGGGTTCAGAGTGTACGTGATACGTTGAGAAAATAAAGCACTTAACAATGTTAGATAATCTGACCTTAGTGTTTGATATAGTGAGACAGGAGGAAATTGTTCTCTTTCTCTTGGCTTTGTTTTTGGTAACCACTGTTATTGTTTCTGTAAGCTAAGAGATAGTGGTTGCCTAGTGGGACAAGTGATCCCATGTGTGAGTTGACCTGCAGTATCCTAGCAGGCATCCTGTCCGTCCATCAATAATAGTACTACAGTATGATAACAGGCTGTGAGCTTGATTCCCAAATATAATGATAGCAAAGATGTTTGTTTTCTCAGCTACTTGAACTCATGACTTTACTTCCCAAATGAAGCTTCCCTCCTCCAAAAACTGGAAAAAAATATAGTATTCGTTTCTACTTCAGGAAGTCATAAAACAAATGACAGGAGAACAAAAGCCAGCTGTACAACCATAAACACAAAACACAACCATAAAGATGGTGTCGTTTCTCCCATTAAGGTTTACTACACACTATTTACTAACCTACTGGACATGCAAGACTCAATTTACTTCAACAAGGTGAGACTCTGAACCAACACTGGCAGACTGGAAGGCCATTTGGAATACAGCCAAGCACCATATCAACACACTGTTACAGTTAAAGAGGAAAGATTTTATAGTGGTGACAGAAGGCTGTCATGATATGCTATTGAGCTGGAAAATACCACGGAAAGGACAGGTCGAAGGTGGAAGAATATAAAAATTGCTGAATGTGTAATGATCATTCTGTATGAATTGTCTAGACTGTCATATCAACATCATTTCATCATCACTGCACTGTTATTGTATTGCCAATACAAACTTCCACATAGTCAGTTGCATTTGCTCAGCAATATAACACAACCATAGATTACAAAAAATATGGACATAGCCACCATGATGTCACCCGTTGGTTTCTGAAGAGCAGTTTTGAAGTTCAGAGTGGGCGGCTCTGGCCATCGCCATCTTGGCGGCGCCTGACTCCGCCTCACTCCCGGGTGATCCAAAATGGACAAAGAGGTGGAGCTGAGGTGGGTTGAATGAAGGCTGGTTGCTGAAACAAGCCACCTAGCGACTAGCAACCTGTTACTCAAAGCAGCCACGTCCTTAATTATGCATGACTTTACGGCTTAATAACATTTAAATAGATAAATTATAAAAAAATTCACCCCCTGTACAACTGTCATGAAAGGGGAAATTAGCTATAGACACCTAAACCGTTTTTTGTACAAGGCTGTAAACATGTTTATTTCTGCTGTAAAGTTGGGCATTTTAACATGGGGGTCTGTGGGGATTGACTCGCTTTTGGAGCCTCAAGTGGCCATTAAAGGAACTGCATTGGCTTCATTTTCCAGCCCCAGAGGTTGCCGTTTGAACACAACAAAATTGCCAATCCCAAAAGGTCAAAGGTTCTGTATGTAGGAATTAGAAATTGATTCTCATTAGTGACACCTATGGCCATTAAATTAGCTGTAGTCAACATCCTGGTGCTCGCAGCACAAGACTATTGCAGGTGATGTCTTTTCCTCGCTTGCACTAACGTTGAGCTTTGCACCATGTTTCAGCAAAGCATCTTTCACTCAGTCACAATTTTCTGCTCCTTTGTTGAAGAAATAATGTTGTTTTATCTGTGTGTGCTCGAGAGTGGGCGACTCGTCATTGTCGGGGTGTTTTGTGGTGAAATGTGAAGTGGTTGACAGAGGTAGCTAGCTGTTTCATTAGCTGGAGAGCTAATATCTGCAGGGCAGCACTGTTTTTGTTTGTCGTTATGCCAGTCTTTTGTTGACATTAGCGGGAATGAGGCTAACAGTATACAGCCATGCTAACACCAGCAGAGCTAACACCTGGTGGCTCTAGCCAAAATGTCAGGGATTTCTTTGCATATTTCAGTTTCGGCCAAAGTGGTGAACTGACTGACATCCTTAAAGACACGTGGATAAAATCTAATCATGCAAAGCTTTTGAGGTTTGAGTACTACAGATGGTGTCTTTTATGTCGTCTTTTCTGCATCAAACATAATCTGTGTTGCATCTCACCTTCTTGAAAGAGTAGAGATAATATTCCAGGAGCAGTGAAGGTTAGTTGTATGTAATGTAGGGCAACATTTATATTTGGCATCTGTCAGATTTCAACACTGTCATCTTGTGGCATCATCTTGACAAGATGACAGTGTAGTGCACATGTTTCCCACAGGAGCGTAGATGCAGATGATCAGGCCAGAGGGCCAAGACACAGGTCACTCTACATCAATATACAGAGCCAGAGGGGCTCAAAGCTACTAGGAAATGTATTTCAAATAAAAACACACACAAAACTAATAATAATTGACTTTCTCTGATTGAGAGATCGACCTGGGGCTAGCATATGACATAACATGGTCATTGTGTGATTTTGCTAGTCTTTGAAGAAGAAATGCACATAGGTAGACACTAGAAACCAGGTTGGAAGCAACAGGAAGGAAATTAAAAATTTAAAAAAGCACTGATTGAGCGAGGTCGCGTGTGCATACAAAAAGACGCATATACGCACTGAAGCACTACTGCACATTCAGTACAATAGTGTCCTGACACAGGTCATGTAGGCAGAGCAACCTGTTGAACAGGCATTAAAAAACTCAACATAGCAGAGCAGATAAATGAAGGGAGGATAAAAAAAAATATATAGAGCTATTCCTGTATCAAACAACATGATTTATTCTCCTGGTGTAAGAGATGTGCATTGAAATGAATGGCCATGAAATTTTTTTAATGTGTGACTGTATACAACAATGTCTCTTACTCACACAGAGCTGAACATTCGTTTCAGTCCAACAGGCGATGCCATCTGGTCATTATCATCACCACAGGGCAGCATGATTGTAAATAGAAGTACAAGAAAAATAACTTGGATATGAAACACAGTGACACAAGTACACAAGAAAACATCCAGTGGCCACAGATGGGAGATCCTGTTTCATTTACTTTTAAGCTCTTAATTGTGCTGATATTTAGGGTGTATGGATTCAATTTTTACTGTATTTTTACTGTAACACATTATTATTACTTATGCTATTACTCAGTTTAACGTATCACAATGCATCATAAATTATACGATAATCATTTTACACATATAATAATATGTAGTACATATAGAAGTACAATGTACCCTCTGAATAGTAGTGAAATGGAAGTATAAAATGGAAAAAGATGCACTTAGTTACTTTCCACCAACCCAACAGTCCTGCAAAGACAAACTGTAACCACACTGAACTGCATTCTTGACTCCCAAAGCTATAATCAGTGAAGAAAGGTGTGAAGAAATCTTTGCCTGTTGAAGAGTCACTATTACGTAAAATATATACTGCAATTAAACAGAACTAGTTTCCTTTGAAAACAGTTATATTTTGAAGCCCTGAGGTGGAATGATATTTTTTTTACTGGTGTATTAAAAATGTTGATGGGATGGTAGGAGGGGTTGCAGTGCTCCCTGGGGCTTATCATGGTTCTACACCGTTGCCTAACCTAACAAGGCAGGGAGAATCACAGTCTGTGGGACGACACCAGTCTCAGGGGAAATTTAGGGGGAATCACGAGTCAGGTTCACTTCTCTAGAGCAAACTGAGAAACTGGCAGCAGGCAAGATTTTTTTTTTTCTCAGACAGTTACAGGCAATGCATCACATCTAATTGGACACCAAGGACAGCTTAGGGTGATTCACATGGAGTCATGCATTGCCATGTGTGACTAAACCGATCTATAAGCTTCTCTCCCTAGAATATGTGTAAATAAAATATCATCAGCTTAAGGACAGATAAGTTCTGCAAATATGTTTTTAATTTATTCAGATTTAACACCACAGGAAGCAAATCATACCGTTTTAGCTCAGGTTTCTAATGGTAAGTGATACACTTTCACTACAGGAGGAATCAGCAAACAACTTACAGTGGATAAACACTAGTGTTTCTGCATGGAGTCCTGACAAAGGCTGACAAAGCCTGTTGCTCATCCTCGATTCATACACTCAGCAACTTACAAGAACTGAGGGGAGTGAAATACTATTTCTGTCCAATTATCTGTCACATTATCACATCTATGCCGCTGCATGAACTCAGGATTTTTGGTCACCAGACGTTAAAAAAATGTACAGTACTACTAGAATACTCAGCAAGAAAGTGGAAAACATCTCTCCAGTTCTCAGGTCTTTACACTGACATACATTTCTGATCTGATGCTACTTTATAAACTAAAAAAACTTCTTCTCTCATCTGGCACAGGTTTGCTTATTGTCCACAGAGTCAAAACTAAACACAGAGAAGTAATGTTCAGTTTCTATGCACCACATATAAATCTAGATAGCACAACCCCCCAGACAAGTTGACTTGACCCCTACAGGATCCCAACATGGACAAAAGTCCTGAGTTTAAAATAAAGTGACAAGTAAAAAAGAGCATTATATATTTTTATAGGTCAGTAAAAACATATTTTTTTATTTCTAGTCTTTCTATATCTTCTTACTCTGTTGTATTATTACAGGCTGTTGATTACATTTCACTTTTTGCTGTTCCTAAAACAGAATTGTTCCGCAGGTATTTGATATCACCGTTTCATCTCACATCATATGAAGTAACTCATTCATGGTTCTGATGAAGTCACTTATAATTAACAACCCCCGCCTCTTTCACATGAACATGCTCAAAGCTAGATAAGAAAACCCAGAGGTGACTGAACAGGCTGATAACCAGCTTAGCCAGACAGATGCCACACAGAGGCTTAAACACAAATGTCAAGAGGCAGGCAAAATAGCCTACAGTCACAAAACTCCAATCTTCAATCAGGTCTCTGTACACACATCATAAGGCAATGGTCTGTGTGGGAGAGAAAAGAAAAAAAAAGGTATAATACACACACACACACACACACACACACACACACATTTTGCACTCTGTCACCAAAAGGTCTTAATATGCATTTTGATCTGAGACCTTTTTTGTGATTGATTGGGATTGATGACTACCATGAGTATTAACGATGAGTCAGATTTTACCAATAGGTTATGCACTGATAGGTTGATTTATATTGTATTTTGACTTTTGGTCCTTTACCAGTCATTGGAGATTTTAAAACTATTTTGTATGCTTGTTGCATGCTTTTACAATGCTGTTGTCTTTCTATATATTTTTTCTATATCTCTCTATTTTCCATTTTTTCTATCCTTTTTTCTCTATTCAATTGTTCTTTTACTTGTTTGGGTGTGATAAAGATGGCCTCCCACCTAATGAAATTTGATAAGATAGGTCTATCATTGATATGGTGTGTGCATATACATATATTCATTTATTTATTTATTTATTTATACTCTCCTACACAGACCATTGCCCTATGATGTGTAATTAGACATATGTCAATTTTTTTTACTGAATGACCGACCATATGTTTTCAAATGTCATATCAACATTGAATTAAAAAAAAAAAAAGTGGATTTCTGGTGTTTCTATTTTCTAGAGTACTCCCATCATATACACTTTTGTGACTGCCATCTTGTGGTGTTTGTTTTCCCTGCTACTTGCTGACCAGCAGGTGATAATGATTTTATTTGATTGCTGCCTCTACTAGAAAGGCCCGTCTCTCATTTACATTTGCCTGAGGAAGATCTTACAGATCGAAACGTTGCCTCAGAAAAGAATAAAATTACATAACAGTGTGCAGACCTTTGTACCCTGCAACAAAACAGGAAACTAACATTCAAAATAATCCAAGCATGATTATGATAAACCAATAGGTTCACTGTCTAATTAATAGATTATCATTATATTATCTCCACAAATGCATTATGTAAATATTCAACAGCCATACATTGTGAGAGGTTGTTCTCATTCAAACAGGAAGTAAATAATTTATTATCACCTGATACACTACTTAGCATTCCTGTCACCATCAGATTCTGTACTACAATCTGAAATTACAGGTAGCAGATCATGCCAAACATTACATTTATACAAAGACATGTTGCATCTTGTAGCTCAGAAAAAGGCTTGTTTATGGGATGATCCTGTCTCATAAAGGGGACTAGTAATCCCATATAGGTAATCAGTCAACCACAAGAGCAAGACGGACATGACTCTGTTGGCTAGTTTTGTAGAAAACACCACTAACAGCACTCTCTGTGAGTACTGAAATCTTTGCTGCGAGGGAATCTAAACAGAACTGTCTATTTAAAGAGATTTTCTGATATTTGTCTCCATGTGTCATTATGCTGTCACAACTGATGCATATAATGGATGGAAAGATGATGTCTTTTTTCTACGGTACTCTGTGATTGTCTGGAATTATAATTAGGACCCTGCTCATATGGTATTTTCCACACTCTTCTTGCTGTTTATTCACTCTCAGATATCACCTCCTCTCTCCTCCTGAATTGGCCCCGTACACTCATTTGCATGCCCTTCCATCATTGGCTGCCTGGATGTTACGCTTCAACAGGCTGCCTCCTGCTGATTGGTTGCAACTACAGGAGGGCATGGATGCTCTCTTACCAAAACAGGCATAAAAGGCAGTGTGTGTGGGATCACAGGCATAGAGGAGCACCCAATAGACAACTTTGAGGAGCTTTGAAAGAGCACTCCTGCCAGCCTGATAAAGTGGCAGGTGAAAAAAAGCAAAAAGAAGCTCAAGACGAAGACTCACAAGAAACTGCTGAAGGGAAAAATTTCAAGGAAAAACAATTTAAAAGAAGAGAGTAAGTCTGACAGCTGTTGAAATTTATAGTGTCAGAGACTGTTGTAACCACTAAGAGGAAGTGAGTGCATTGAGGCAGTTTTTGTGACACAGTTTTTTCTTCACTCATCCAGGCCATTAAAAAGCAGCATGTCTCTGGAGGTGAAGGAGAAGACTCAGGTGCGTCTAGTGTTTCTGGGGGCAGCAGGAGTGGGCAAGACAGCCCTGATCCGGCGCTTCCTCCAGGACACCTTTGAGCCCAAACACCGGCGCACAGTGGAGGAGCTACACAGCAAGGAGTATGACCTCGGAGGGGTCAAGGTCACCGTGGAGATTCTGGACACCAGCGGCAGCTACTCCTTCCCAGCCATGCGCAAGCTCTCCATTCAAAACAGCGATGCCTTTGCACTGGTGTACGCTGTGAATGACCCAGAGTCACTGGAGGCTGTCAAGAGCCTTCGGGATGAAATCCTGGAGATCAAGGAGGACAAGTACACACCGATTGTGGTGGTGGGGAACAAGGCAGACCAGGAAGACGAGCGTCAGGTGTCCAGTGACGATGTGCTGTCAACTGTAGAGCTGGATTGGAACAACAGTTACCTGGAAGCCTCTGCAAAGGAGAACGCCAACGTGGTGGAGGTGTTCAAGGAGCTCCTGCAGCAAGCAAACCTTCCAAGCCGCCTCAGCCCTGCATTACGCAGACGCAGGGAGACCTTTCCGAAAGACACCAGCTTCCGGCCGCCTATGAACAAGACCAACAGCTGTATTCTGTCTTAATGGGAAACAGAGAAGAAGAAATGTGCTTCATGAAGGGACAAGAGATGAGAGAACAGAGGGTATGATGCGCAACTCAGTGCTGCTGGACAGAGGAGGAGAGACAGAAAAACTCGACTTCAGTCAGTGTGGGTGTAAAGTGAAGAGCTGCCTACTTAAGATACTGTAAGTGATTTTGGACCAACAGACACTTCAGGGTTCACAACTGAGAAGAGAAGAAACTGAGGAGGAGAACGCTATTTAGACTGAACTTGAAAAGACTGCAACCTGAATAATTATGAACCTGAATTAAATGAAGTGGAGAGTAGGACATTAATTACTCAGTTGTTTACTTGTTGTTGCTGCTTATTTGGTGACATGCTGCAGGTGTTTAGATCAATGTATAGCTTTTGGATTTCTATTTAAATGTTCACTCACATCAAGATTTTTGGACTGTTGCAAACAGATTATTTACTAAGTGAAACTGTGTGTATATATATATGTTGTGGTTTGTGCAAAAGTTGTATCTATTCTGTAAAATGTACTAATTCACCTGTAGCACATCATAATGTTTACATTTTTTGTATTTTGTATTTCAGTTTGTATTTGCAATTGAGTGTGATATTATTCTTGGAATTTTTTAAGTGGTGAAATGCAAATGTAAACTATAAATGCACTTTTCATTTTAGAATTACCACTCAAAATTATGTTTTTTTTTTATAAATTCAAATTTTTTATCATCTCACAAATGGCATTATTTTGTTGTTTATTTCACACATGTAAGTGTAATGTGGATCTAAATGTGTAATAAAAAATAAAAGCACAAAGAGTGAAATTTGTTGTGTGAAATTGTTGATATTAATGTACCAGATGTATAAATTATCTATAAATTGTCGAGAAGCAAATTCACTTCTAAGTAAATAATTATGTAAACAAGATAAGTATTTCAACGCAAATAAATTAATCATTAATTATATTAAAATTAAAATAATTCCTTTAAGGGAATCATGTTAGTACAGCAATAAATGACAAAATAAACAAACATAACATACATGAGATACATCAGGGACATGGACCATGCTGTAAAAATACAATTATATTGCAATATAGTAAAACTGCATTATAGGACTGCTGTTATTTTGGCAGTTATTTGATTAATTTAGCATATTTGAAGCAGGAAGAGTTATTATTCTTGTTGACCCACAGGGAGTTGTGAATTTTTACAGTATTTGAGAGCTTCTTTCTTCATGGGGTCAGGAAAATGCAAACTTACTTTCAGTATAGCAAACAGTTTTTTTTTTTACAGGGAACACATATTTTTATGTCCTTTTATGTAGAAATTACAACACAAAAATGGGAACCAATACAATAAAATCACATGATAAAACTGTACTGTGAAATACAGAAGTGAAGATTAGAGGCAGTCACACTGATAATCTACTTGTCAAATATCACTGCTTGTGTTACAAAACTGTGATTACTGATTACTTTGGATAGAGTCCCAGCATGGTCTGTTTCTATAATTACTGCTCCAGCATCCATGCAGTCATAAAATAAGATAAACAAGCCCACAAGTGTCAACAAATGTATCACCAGAGTAGTTCCTGTTTCTATTTTTTATCCTTTTAAACACAAAAAAGTGACTAAAACACCTAAATTAATGTCTAAAGAAAGCTGAAATATAGATAATGCAAGAGCTTGTGCTCCAGGTTTTCTCAGTTGGCTGCATCCTGCAGTATATTAAGATCTATGCTACCATCTGTTGGTGAAAAACACACACTACATTTACTAAAATTAGCAAGGGCTCAGTGTGTGTGTAACCCTAGTGTCCTCTGTGGTACCTTCAATTAGACGCCTCATGTTCACATGTGCACGTTTAAGGTTTTAAGAAAATGATTTTGTGAATGACTTTTATATTCAAGTGAGCAGACTCAAACTTCTCTTAAAGATCCCCTCCAGACATGTTTTGAGATGTATATAAAATAGTCTACTTTGAATAATAAGTTGTGTCTAATGTGGTTTTTCCACAAAAAAAGTTCAATTATCTCATTTAAAATCCCTAAAATGGCATCTAATCCTTCTCCCACATAGAAATTCAAGAATCTATGAATATGCAAATATTTTTCACTTCCAAAGATTAACTGCTGGACACAAGATGCCTCCTACGTCACTGAAAAGTCTATTCTCAATGTACGTTTACTTACACAAGTTTGCGTAAGTTGAACTACTAGTTGTGATGTCACAAATCATGCTCATAGGTAGCCTACACGCCTTTAAACTCAAAAAGTAAGCGCAGAGCAACTTTCTCCTTTCAGAAGATTGAATGTGAAAACAGCTTTCTAGTGTCACACTCTGCACATACATCATTCTGCAGAGTGAAGCTCAAACTGTAGCAACAAGAAGCAAAACACACTTTTTAAGTGAAGGGGGAGTTTTCATTCATCTTTAAGTTTTCATCAAGTTTCAAAGAATGTGTGCTGATCTTATTGTCTATCATCAGTCTGGAGTGACTGGATTGACTCAGTGTGTACACAGAGTCTCATGTAGCAGAGCTGGCCATTTTGAAGCAGAAAACACAGGTTTAAAGTGAACTGAAACAGGCTGAAAAATATCACAAACACACTTCCCATCTCTACAAAACATTTGAAATTTAAGATGACAGCAAGTATGACGACCCAGTTAAAGAGGCAGCATTAACTCTGCTAACCGGCTCCAAGTGTGAGGGGACAGCACACAAAAGTGTGAAAAAGAAACTCAGCTGCCCTTTAGCATCATAACATTTGAATACTATATGGTTCAGCTGCACTCTTGTCTAACCGGTTGACAAAATGGACCATTGTGTAGTTCCTTAAATAGATGTACATGGTTCCCCTATAGGCAACCTGCCGAGCAGAGACAGTTGTAGTGCTCAGGTCCAAGTCCCCCCCCCCCCCAACCCTCCTCTCACCCCCACACACACACACACCATGCCATCAGATTAGACTGAACCAAGTTTCCTGTTTTAATTTGAGGAAGTTACTGGGTAAACGTTTGTGGGCAGTTCCTCTTTCAGTCCACATTTAAACATTCTTCCGCACTGTGCTCTTGTTCACTTGTGAAGGGAGGGAGGCCTAGCAGCTTCACAGTCATTCAGGTGTGTGGATTTGTCATCTCATAACATGGAGTTCTACTTTTGATTCATTTTAGGTCAGAGATGGATATTTGAGGTTTTCAGAGTAGACATTTTACGCAGACAACCTTCACTCTAGCATTGTTGTTTTGATCAGAATTCCACGGTTAGATTAGCAGCGAGAGAGGCCATTCATACACTTATGATTCGCTTTCTCAGATGTCTTTGCCCCTGGACTTGGTCAAAGCTCCTCAGCAGATTTAAGGGACTCTGAGGCGTTTAGAACAAGTTCAGGGTCCTGGACAGAACACAGCAAGATTACTGAACTAAGCAATGAAATGTCAACCGTCTATGTATTGCTTATATATAAATGTATTAGTATCTTTGGTATATTCAGATTACTACAATGCAGGTTTATTTTTTCTGCCTCTTTAGAAGAATAAATATAACTCTAGAATGCGTCAAATGCCTAAATTTACTCTGTCTGAGCCTTGTTGGGGCATGTGTCAATGTGTAAGACACACTAGTGAATGAGTCACTTATTATTATTTTTGTTTTTAGAGAAATGAATGTTTGTAGTTGAATTAAGTCAGAGGTTACATGTGGGAATAATAATCAGCCACTATGTCATTTAAAGGCCAATTTAAAGTGATTATATTCTATATACCCACAGTGTTAGAGCCTCAGCTCTGCATTACAATCATAACTGGTCATTTTTTGGTGTGTTAAACTTAAAATTGTATTTCCTCCATCTTCTTATTTTAGGAGGCATTAAAATGTTCATTTACTTCTAGTGTTACATAATGTTACACATACACACAGCACGAAAAGACAGGATTTACAGTTTTATGAACAAGAAAATCAGGACACGTTACAACAATCTAACTCCAGTGCCCTGCCTGCATAACCAAATCTTTCAGCAGCGAGCTGCTTCCTGATAAGTGCTGCACTGTATGATATACCGCAACCATAAAATGACAAGCAGCTTTATGATGATTATTTTTATCAAAGTGTAGCTGAATACTGCAGTGTGACATTTCATGCTTTTCCATGCTTCATAAAGCAAGCAGCCTCCACTGTGACTGAAACTGCTACTGAAAGCTTAGATTGAGGTGTGAAGCCGCTGTACTGTACATTTCTGACAGTTACAGGAATTTCCTCACTCTTCCACCAAAATGCAAACCATACTTGAACTTTATAATGAAAGCTGTGGTATTTTATAACTAGTTATCCAAGTATACCAAAACTTTTATCATTTAAGCAGTGTTTAATAAAAACAAAATGACAAAAAAACAACTTTACTCACTCAAGAAGAATAGCTTTATTTGCCAAATTCAGCAAAAATACTGAGAAGCCGCACACGATACATTATGTTGTGCTATTAATGTCTCCAGATGGTAGGGGACATGTATTACTGAAGTGACACATTCTGTATTGTTTGCACAGTCCAACTATGTAACACATAAGGAAATATAACGCTGCTTCATATGGAACATACAGTAAATAGAGCAAATTTCTGTGAACGTGTGTCTCAGAAAATTTAAAGTTAGAGTTAAAGAGCAGATTGAAGTAAACTGTTGATTCTTGGTCCTCATGTGTGCTTGGTCACGTGTGATTGGTTTGTACAGGAACGTATATGCGCGTTGTTGCCTCAGTCATCCACGGCGATGTTGCGGAACAGATAGGCCATGGACTCTCCGTTGTGGATGCGCCGGATGGCCTCAGCCAGGATCATACTCACATCCACAGTTTTGATTTTTGGACACTGCAGCTTTTGCACCTCGTGGGGAACAGTGTTGGTCACCACCACCTGGAGGTGAAATAGAGAGAGAGTCTGTTTGTTTCAGACTTTTGTGCCCTGAGTATAGCCTCTCAGGCAGCACTACTACCTCTTTTCAAGCTGCATAAAATCTATACACCCTGTGCTAAAACTGGCAAATAATATGACCGCCCATGTAGCTAACTCTGATTCTCTACATTTTTACATATATGTTATTCAAAACATGAGCAATAGATTAGTGAAGCTTGATTTATTGGTTCCTAGAATTAATCACTGCATGGAAAACAACTAATAAATCTCACATAGGAGATAGCACATACATTTGCATATAAACAAACCAACAACAAAGTTACCTTAATGATTTACTATGTGAAAACTTCACTCTCACAATTCACCGATAATTACAGCCATTTCTCACTCTGTATCTTACCAACGCAGCTACTGAAAGGAAAAAAAAGTGCTGTAATATTTCTGACAAGGTCTGTATTAAATGAAATCAGTGTATTATGTAGACAGAATGTCAAATTGTTTCATATTCAACTCGTACTTGTAATTTGCATCTCAATGTTACTAAAATGTTTATTTATCATGTCTGTTATTAAAACTCATTTTTACATCCATGCTCTCTCCAGCTTCATTCCTTATGCAGCATTATTAAAGCATGAAAGACTGTGCATAAATAGTCTGACAAATAAAGCGTTAATAAATAAGCAATTACACATATCTAAAACTGACAGTTCTGTTTCAGAAATGAAGATTTTGACATTTAGGAAGACAAATATCACTATATGCCTCCTATTTTCAGATATAGAGAGTAAACCAATTTACTGATGGTAGTTCTAGCTCAACTTTTTGACGTATTAAACACATTTAACACAGTTTTTTTCCCCCATGTTTCTGTGAATTACAACTTCAGTGGAAGAAGAAAGGATGACACATGATTTTACCTCATCGATAGCAGACTCCTCTATTAGTCTCGGTGCCTCGGCAGACAGCAGGCCATGTGTAGCCATGATGTAGATCTTGTAGGCTCCCCTCTCCTTCAGGATTTCTGCTGCTGCAACAAAGTCCTCCACATCATCTATGATGTCATCCTGAGAAAATGAGGTTTAGTTTAGTATTTTGTTTTTGGGAGTCAACGTTGTATAAATAATATTTCTGTTGAAACTGTCGCTGGGGAAGAGGCGGACATGAATCTATTTAAGTACAAATATCCCTTTTCTGAGAAACATCAGCAATGAACTGACTGAACAGTAAAAACATCCCATCACATAAATTTGCATATGAATTAAGCAGCCCCCCCTCCCCAAGTAATTTACCTTAATGATTTAATATGTGAAAATGTCACTATCATGACATAGGATTACCCAATAATTAAAGCCATTCCTCACACTGTATCTTACCAGTGCAGTTGTTTTCTGGGCTCCTATATTTCAGTATGAGGAATGAATTCCTGAATTATTTAAATAAAAAGTAAATCACATAAAATCTGGAGGTCTTACGATAATGATGGCGATTCTGCCTCCTACATCTCCGACAACAGTGATAGGTGGCTTCTCCTTCGCCATCATCACTGAAAGACACAGATTAAAAAAGGAACATAACTTTCAGGAAAGAAAGGATCTTGAAAATCCCAGTCAGGAGAGGATTCTTGAGGGCAGGTAATAGTAGGGAGATTTGGTGAGAAACGGGATTTGGTTAAAATCTGCAGACATCATGCAAGACAGCTCAACTCCAACAAGTTTCCAGTTACCACAGCACCAATCCAATGACTGCAGGGCATTAGACTGTTAAGATTTTGGCAAAATAAATCAAGTTATTTGAGGGACCAATTTGTCAAACACAAGACTTAATTTATATGGTTTAGTTGCATAGTTGGTATAGTGGTAGCTGGACAAGTGAGTGTAGAAGTGAGCCTCCTTTAGGAACCACCAGACCAGAGTTGATCATTACTTGTAATCTAATCAAATACTATGAAACTTATCTTGGAGCTTGTTTATAGTCCCCCAAATTGAAGTCTCTGAACCCCAACAGGCATATATGAACGTTCCAAGTACTTGAAGGGATTTCAAGTAATAATCAACCCAGGTCTAGAACCCACCACATTCAACTAGTAGGGTCCCCCATATGGAAGCCCTGACCATGCCAAAAGCTTCCTCGGAACAAAACAAGGCACATTCAGAGGTCAGTTCCCAAAATTCATCACGGACGATCCAAGCAAGGCCTCTGTGTGTGTAAAAATGTTTGTGAATGGTTGCAGATTTCTGGATTGAAAAGGATGCTGGGAAACTAGAATCAAAATCAAAGTGAGGGTTTTTTCAACAAAAAGGAATCAAGCAGTTACTGAGCCCACAACTCAAAACAGAAACTGGAGAACAAGAACACAAGTCAGGGCGGGATTTTATTGCTTGCGGCATGATTTTGTTCATTAAAAGCAATGAATGAACGACAGTATCTAGTTCTTAATCAGCACTGTTCAAAGTTATAGGTGATTTCATAACCTAAATCTAATTAGTGGATTAATTAGCATGAGACATTATAATGAAATTCAATTATGCAGTGTTTCATGTCTCAGCTCAGTCTTCAGGCTCTATTCGACCTCCTAAAAATTCAACATTTAGCAGCCTGAGGATTGACATCTGCGGTGACTAAGATAACACACGACTAATCTCGTTCATGTCACAATTTCTCGCTCGAGTAATAATTCTTCATTTCACAAGAACCAAAATCATTTCAACTGAGAGGAAGAGAGACTGAGGGCTTCCAACAATTATCTCAGGGGAAAAACTATTTTCACCTCATGATCATAAAATTAACATTAAGTATTTTCCCTTCGCCTTGCCAAAAGGACAGCGTAAACATAAAACATATACTGCCATCATCAAGAGAGCAACCTGTTGGCTTTAAAAGCAAAGTCTGGGACAGAAACGCTCCAACTGTTTCATTTCCTCATTCATTTGAATTCTCACTGCTAAAAAATCCCCTGTTTGACTCTGAACTAAGCTCCCACAACAATACGAAGGTATAAACATACCCCTTGGATTCCTGTTGATCAACAGATTTAACTGCACAGAAAAGGTAAAGTTCTGGCAAAGAGAACGTAGCTTGAAAAGGTAATCCAAGTCCTAATCCCTTCATAACCTCAGACGTAAACGGGAGCTAGTGTGTGAAATACCTGACATCAGTAAGGAGGCCATCAATATTCAAGGCGGCTTTGATTTAGCTCCAGCAAAATAAAATGGGCTGGCAGGTTTGCTGCACTGGGGTGAGACATTCACAGTCCTGGACTTGCAGGGCAGTGAAATATTGTCAATTACTCTGACTAATTGTTTTCATAAAAAGCAATAAAATGTAATAATGAGGCTGGCATAATTTCCATTTTTAAACAAGCATATTAAAAAAGAGCCAATTGACTCTAAGAAAATAAGCTCCCCATAACTGGCCACCAATCAGAATCAGCCAATAATAGAAATGACGTGATTGGTGGTACTTAAAACTGTTTTGGCCTCTAAAGGGCAGTGGAACAAGCTATAAAGACAACACTGATATATTACTATTTTACAAAGCTATGAAGTCCAACATCCACTTTCCTTTAGCTCGGTTTTGCTCTTCAACTCCAGAGGTGAATATTTGGCTCTTTTATTTGCTAAATGCTTCAATATGTTCAGCAAGTAGATGCTAAATTTCTCTGTGTTGCTTGCTGAGCAGGTAGTGCAACAGTGGGTTTTTAAAGCTTTTTCACTAAAAACAGCTGCTTTCTGTGGCAAAACATTTTGATCTCCAACAGAGTTTTCACTGTCCAATCCATCAAGGCTCAAGTTTTTGTCGATGGCAGTTTTGCAGACAGTAACAAATTCCATTCACAGAGATTGACCACAAAAGTGACTTTGTTTTCTATTTCTACTCAAGTTGATTTTAGCATCCCTTACCAGTCTTAATTGACATCTATTAAAAGGGACCATTTCACTATAATTTGTGATTGTCTGGATGTAAAAGAAAGAGGAAGCCCTCAGTGACCCATTCTGTGATTCCATGCAGGGAGGAATAAACAATCAACAGGAGGCAAAAATGGATTCAAGCATCATGGTCATACTTGGGAGCTCTATCCCAGGGAATGGGACCTGATGTCTGCTGCCTGCTGTTGGCAAAAGATAGGACATACAAAAGATATTAAAAAGGTAGAATTAGACATAAAATTGACACAGACAAAATACTACAGCACACTCAATGATGTCCAAAACAAACTACTGCTTTTCTGAAGAAGAACTTCAAAATCCCAGAACTGTATTCAGAGGTTAGAGGCGTTTCTGTGACATGAATTGATATTTCACATAATCAATTCAAGTGTGAAGAGAGAGACGGCTGGAATGAGTGTGATTCAGCTCCTGCTGGAGAGGAGAAAGCTGACATAAAACACATTTCCCAGTCAAGAGGTGAAATGAGGTGGATGGTAAACTCGGCTGAAAAGAGAGCAGGCAGGACAAGATGTGATGGGGGGGGGGGGGGGCTAAATCTGGCTGAGGAAGAAAAGGAGGCAATGTCAGTCACTGCCTGCAGTATTTCACAGCTGGGCACCACAACGTCTGGGGTAGGGCTGACCTGAAACAGGCTAAGAAAACTCTGTGTGTGTGTGTGTGTGTGGCTGCAGGGTCTGCATTGTCATTACTCTTGTCTTAAGCTGGCCATTTTAGGCAGCATAAGGAGACTGTGAGCCAAGGTTAGGCCTGCTTCTGGTCTAAAAGCAAAACTATGTAAAATTTGAAAGAATAAACACATTCCTAAAAAAAAAAAAAAAAAAAAAAAAAAAAAAAAAAGTTGTATTCATAAGCGTTCTAACCCAGTTCAGTACACTGAGGGATTTTGCTGCTACAGCCTTATTTGGTCTGGTATGACCAGTAACTAATGGTTACTACTGTTAGCTAATATGAGCAAACTTAAGGTATTGCTATTGCTGTGTAACTGGCATTACTGGTCATGTAACTGTCACTTGTGACCACAGTGGCCGCTGTTCACCAAAAGGTTTCTGGATCTTATAAGGAACATGGTAAATGATATAACAAAGATCCATAGATGTTTGTGAGATGTTATGTTTAACAATTTAAGGAACTAAACATGTGAGCAACAGATGGCCACATACAGTAGCTTGGCATTCATTCTTCTCACTGATGACTACAAAGCTTGAAACTCAAGCACTCTAATACCCCTGTTGGAACATTTGCCACCCAACAAAAGAGCTGAACTGGCAAGCAGTTAAGGTTTCTCTTTGTTTAGCCAATCCTAGACAGGTTTATAGGTCCTGAGAAACCTTGACATTATGCAGGTTATTTCAAAGGCAAGTTTCCAGTCTGCAGTAGAAACACTCCACCCTTTTAAATCCTTTTTAAAACTCTTTTGAAGTTAATACAACTGGATTCCGAGTCTGTGTGCCTACCATAACACTAATGTTTCAGTGACGGTTAAACAATTATTCTCATTTTACTAGCGTTGCATCCATGAGTAAACAGTCGCCATCATCCAGTAAAAGATGCAGAAGTGTATCGTTTTCGTGATGAACATATAAAATGCGTGTTGTTGAGCAAAAAACTGTTAATGACAGACAAAACACAACCATTTAGACGTGGCAGTCATTACTGGACTGGTGGTAAAAATAAACGATGTGAGATTACTGACACTGTTGTTCTCTTGGCTGAACATGCACAATAATTACAACAAATATGAAGAAATAAAAACACCCGAGGCACATTCTTGGTGTCTTGGTGAGGCGCAGGAACAAGAGGAGCAGGCTTAGAAGATATAAAAGTTTACTATGAGTCAACAAACATGAGAAGGGACTTTCTGTTTACTTACATCCAGTAATTGAAAACCGAATAAGTCATAAATCTAAATTTGTTTTCAGTAATGCCGTAAGGAAACTTACAAGAAAAGCAAAGATGAAACACGAGCAGAGACAGAGAAACTTGTGAATATGCACGTGGCTGCGTTGTGTGTCTTACATGGCAGCTCCAAGCCGGTGTGTCCCGTGGTGGTGCGGGACAAGGGGGGAGAGTGTCGACCATCAGCCATGTCAGACTCTGAATGATGAGCTTCCCCGTGCATCACCGCCAATCCCAGCCGCAGCCTCTCAGCGTAGGACTGAGCTCTGAGACAGACGGACACGCAGACACACAAAAGTCAAAAGAAACTGACAAAAACAAAACATACAAACAAATACGTAGGCAAAAGAGAGCAGAAAGAAGTTTGCACAGAAGCTTGAACACGCCGGACATAAATTGGTAATGCAATAAGACAAAAACACAATAAGGACGCATAAGAGGGAAACTGTCAACTATCACAGCAAGAGAAGAGATACACGTGTGTAAAACAGAGAACACAACTAGAGAACTTAGGGATGTCAGCGCTTGCAAGCTCTGAGCGTCCCTACCTTTTGGCAGCCGACGGGGACTTTGCAACAATTATGGCATTTCTGTAGTCTGGGATCTGGAGAGAGATAAATATTCTTTTCAGTGCTAGAATATTACCTGACCTTTGATCATACAGTATATAAAAGAATATTAAATCATTTTAACCAGGAAACAGCTTCAAATGAAGTGATGTACAGTCAAGTAATATCATTGTGATGCTATGACAAAGAAGAGCATCACCTCCTCCTGAATGTACTGGATGAGGAACGGGGAAGCTCTCAGGTTGTCAACAGGGAAGCTGAAGAAGCCCTGGATTTCCTTCTGGTGGAGGTCCATGGTGATGATGTGAGTTAGCCCTGCAACAACAAAAGGTCACATACATGGATTACAGGATTGGTAAATATGTATATTAGTCGGTATGGCTTCAAAGCAAATTTCTCCAATCAAATGTGAGATAAATTATTTGGAATACAAGGAGGCATTGCTATGGGTAATAATCGTACCTCTCCTTCCACCCCTCAACTGTCATAGTGATACTTTCCCTGACTGAAATCTTTGTCATGCACATGTATACATGAAAAAAATGTTGATTAGAAATCTGATCAGACATATAAATGGCCAAGAAATCGTCATTCTCTGGGAAAAATCTACCTGGGGAAATCAAGTTTCTCTAATCCTGTATCCCAATTATGGAAACCAGGTTTCTTGCTCATAAATCTGGGTTACTGGAAGTAGTAGCAGTTACTTGCAATATTAGCCGCTCAGCAATGACAGTTCATACCGGCTTTAGCTAACATGGATGCTAGCAGCTTGCAGACAATGGATCCTCTCTTCCTCATCTTGCACTGCTTGCTGTAAGGAAAGTAGGGAATGACCCCAATGATGTTCTTGGCACAGGACGTCTTCAGGGCATAAGCCATAACCAGCAGCTCCATGATAGCCGTGTTGACATCTCTGAGAAACAACAGATGAAATTCAAGACACTACATTAGATATGAAAACCAGCAAAAAAACACTGCACAGGTGTGCAAATAGTTTGAGCCAATGGGGAATCATAAGTCAGCAGCTGAATGTTTACAAAATCATGGTCTCATAAACCTTTGTACATAGAATGAACAGTGTGTGGCAAAGGCTAACCTGTTTTTATACCCATTGTTTTCACATAGCTTGTTATTGGACTCCATCCATAACCAGCTTTTTGTCCCAAGCCAAAAATAACCTCAAAATAGGGCCAAACAATTTCGAGAAAATATAATTGCATTTATTTTGACTGAAGTTGCAATTGCGATATGATTTGTGATATTAGAGGGAATGATCATTTATACACCATTATCCTTATTTTCATTGAAAAGCATATTAAAATGATTATGGTGTGATTTTTGCGGGGATCTGTACTACACAAAGATGTTTTCTTAAGTCTGTAGAATATGCTATGTAGGCCAGAACATCTCTGTAGTATGACAATATTTCATTTGAAATTGGTATTTTGACACACATTTCTCAACGAATATTGCACCTCCTGTGACTTGAACATTGCAGTTGGCCATATTGCGAATTCAATAAAAATTTCGATTAACTGTTCAGCCCTACCTCAAAAGCTCCTGGCTGTCGCAATTTGATTGATCAAGTTGTAATAAAGGAGACACATAGCTGACTGCATAACTAAACATGACCTAAATATGAACTTCAGTGCAGGAAAAACCACATTTCTTCACAGGACATTTTTAAATGAACATCCCAACTAACTAACAGGGAAAACACTGAAATTTTGATCACGACAGTTTCGCTACTTTAGAAAGGTGAGGAGCTGTTGGTGTAACAGGATACTTTATGTGGTTGTTTTGGTATTAACAGTTTGTTGAAATCGGAGATCCCACACAGGCAGGTCAGTGTCCTGCTGGATCTGCACACGCACACGCACACAGACACATAGACGAGGCTCAAAAATGTGATGTCCCCTCCAGGTTATCTTTCAGAGCCTCTATCTCATAGCAAATAACTGATTAACAGGGACAAACAGGAGACTAAACTGGTTCAAGTGACATCACTATAGTTAGGTAATGGCTTTCCTGTTTCTGCAAAGCATGATTTGGATTGGATCTGTGACTGTGAAAAACATACCCAGGACGCAGTAACCAAAGTATACAAAGTTTTACTAAGTAATGGTTCTTGCCACCTGATGATTAAACTCCACTATTCACTCTCATCAACTCCTGCAAAAAATATTTGGGTGTTTAGCTTGCAAGGAGTTCAATTTAGTCTGCTGTTTGGTGCCCAGCTGGCTGAGTACAGTGTATTTTTCAGACCTTTTCTAACTGAGAGTAGCTGCCTGCTGCTGCCGGAAACAGGGGTGATTGACGTGGTGAAACTTGAACCAATAGTTCATTTGTGGTCTGTAAAATCGAAGCAAGGAGCCAAAAGGAAGCTAAGAAGCTGAGTATAACTGCCGAGTTGGGTGACAATTCTCTGCAGGCATTAAACACAATGATCTGCAAAGTTAAGGCTGAGGATTAAAAACATTAAACTAAAAGGCATTAAGAGCTTCTCTCTGTCTCACCTGGGAATGGTCTGAATGATAAAGATGTCTTGTCCACGGACAGACTCTTTCACATCCACTCTAGTCTCTGAAAGCCAAACAAAAAAAAAACATACACACAATGACTATAGGTTCAAGCCATGTGAGACATCAAAAAAACCAAAAACACATTCAACATGGATATGAGTGAGCTGATGGATATTTCTCAGCCTTACCTGTATTTGACTCTTGATAAACCACCGACTTTCCCAACTCCACACCGAGGCGTCTGGGAAAAAACAAACAGGCAACAGTGTGTTACAAACACATAAACACACCGATCAGTTTTTCACTCATTAAAGTGTGTTAATATCCTGGTGTGTACTAGTACTGTTGTTTTTAAATCGCTGTGTTATAACCAGGACTAGCTGGCACTCAGGAGTGTGACCCTGCAGTGTACAGGACAAACACAGACCCTTTCAAACTTATGGAAATACAGTATGAGGGTCATTATGTCTTGCCATATACATGTCATGCCATGTAAAGTTTACTTATATTATTATGAAGGCTTTTACTGTGACCAGCACGTGCACATGTATGCACGTAAACTCCAGTGATTTGATACACATTCCCACGACCAGTTTCGTGCTCTTCCGCCAATCAACAGCTGGTGGCGCTAACACATCAATAAATGCTGCAATGCCAACAAAGGCAGTGAAAAAAAAAGACTGTTTCCTTGAAAATATGGACGTAAACGACACAGGATAAAATATATTTAAACTACTGGCTTTGCAATAATTTCATGAGGAAGGAAATGCATTCAATATGTTGTTTCAGACATCAAAGATAAACTCAATGCATTTTTATGAGAAACACTGAATGTAAACATTTTTTAAGTGTTGGCAGAATTGTTGCAGTCATGAAGGAAGCCTACTAATTTAAGGTTTTGCCAAGTTCAGCGATGTAATAAGACTGTAAATCTATCCATTTTCAATGACAAAACACGTAACAACATCCACAAAAAGCACATGGCTCAAACAAACGCAAAGTTGAGATTGACATTAACAGTCCTGTAGCGTCAAGTCAAAGTCTGAACAAGCCTACTTTGAATACAGCTGTGCCTTGGGCAGATAAGTATGCTGTTAATTTGAAAAGCAAACCGTGACATAATGGTGCCAATTACAAAAGCATGAACTCGACAGTCCATTAAAGCACGCCGCAGATGAGTGAGGGCTTGGCTCAGTGACAGTGGGAGGCTCTGCCAATACAGTCAGCAGGGATCCCATAACAAGGGAAGGCTTCAAGAATATTGCAAATACAACCCAGTTTGCAGCCTTATGATCTGCTTTCTATTTGTCACATTCACTGAAGAATTGCATGGTTACAAAAATAAGGATGACTTCAGTTATTCAAAAAAACAGCCCAGTCACCATGAGTGCACCTCAGTAAATACTCAGCACAGTATTCATTAACATTTTCTGTGTGCTCACGTTGTTATTTAACCTTTGCTCCACAAGAGAACTCTACTGGACTCCAGAGTGAACTTAATCTCCCTAATAATGTTTTGCAGTGTTGCCAAACAATGAAAACTGAGAAAGCTAAGCTCTTTTTCACTGTGTGGGCAAAGCAACTTCTGTTTGGCTGTCTGACAAGTCTGCAGGGCCAGGAAAAACACAGTGGCTCTCTGATTTCAACAGGGAAACAACAAGAGAGGATATTGATGTTTGCAGAGATCTGGGTCAGTCTGTCACTGTTTTCAGGATTTCAAACACATTATTCCTGTTGTTTTTTATTTCCGTATCATTCAAATGCATTATACTTTAGGATCACTTGTTTTTCCTACCCTTTTTAAATGCCCCATGAATCACTGCCAGAATAATGTGTGGCTGTCACAACAACATCCAGAGTACAGTATCTCTGCCCTGCTTACGTTCTTAACAGAGCAGTGTATGCACAGTACACTCCTTTCATCACAATGATTCTAACTGACAGGTCCTTTGAATGTCCCACACCAACACCCAGAAGATGAAAACCCAGATTAATCATAATCTAATACAACAAAACTTTCATCTTCACTGTATAGCATTGTGCATAATGTGTAGTTAATCTGCAATTATACTTGAGCAATGATGATTCAGGGGATTCTTAACTTAAAGTTTCCACCAGCAGATGGTTCAGTTGGGGGATTATATTCATGCCAAGAAATACATAAACTCAAGACTATTTTCAGGTTGGAAAAGCCACTTAAATAGCAGTTACACCATCAAAGGACACTTCAAGGTGACAAACTCAACTATTAAACAGAAGGAGAAACTCTGGGGTTAGTTTAAGTCTTTGAATTAAGAGCTAATATAATAATTTAATGCTTTGATTTAGATTAGAAAGTTTAGCATCATGTTTTTAGGTAGAGACAAGTGACACCTACTGTATCCACAGAGTAAAGGACTACATAGGCAATATACAATATTTATTTATTTATACTAACAAAACAATACAAAAGTCTAACCCAAGCAAATTCTGCCTACAATTTAACCGACTACTAAATACTGATGCAAAGCCTTGTTTCAGAGCGTATATAAGTTGTGGGTGCAAGTGACAAGTCAACATGATAGAAATGAGTTTTCTTGCAGGCTTATTCTTCCCAGTAATTTCGTTACTGTTGTCGCTTCTGAATCTTTTGCGAGTTTAAAATGTTAAAATTTGTTGCTGTATGTTAAAAATATGCACTTGTCCAACCTGATTTATGTTTTTAATTCATTATTTTGCAATTTTAGGGGTATTACTCCTACTTTGTTGTTGTTGTGGACTGTTATTTATCACAGTGTCTTGTGCCGTCACACCATCGTCTTGTGGACAACATGTGGCGTAAGTGTCATGAGTTACCCTATGATTTCCATGTGCATGTTTATGTATGTGTGTGTGTGTGTGTGTGTGTGTGTACTGAATTCAAAACAATTTTCCCCCTTATTATTAAAATGATAATGTTGTTGGTATAATATCTTCATATTATTCCATGGTTTAGCTTGGGCCCCTAACAATACATGTTTTTGTAGTGGCTGAATAAACACAGGCCCATGTGTCTATCTCTTGATTGTCCTCTTTTTGATAGGTTAAATCTTATACATTTTAGGGACATATGGTATTGTCTTATTGATGTGTCCCTTTGTGTCAAAATATATGGAATTAAATGAATGTGGAAGTGCTCTTTCTAGTGTTCAGTGATTGTGAGGAACTCAAGTGTCGGCTACATGAAGTGATGATGTCACTGATTATGGATTAGCGCCAGGTGTTTGATAGTATAAGGCTGTAAATGATACTTGTAGGAGACAAAGTGTGGTCGAAACGTCGGTTATTATAAAATAATTGGAGCAGATGTGCGGTCGTCTTCCCTTCTAAATATGTAACAAAGACAAGCCAATCCTAAAAATGACAGACATTAAATGGCAATAATCATGATGGTATTGTACAGTTAACCCTCACTTACTCTGTGATCTTCTTGGCCAGCTCGGTACAGGCGGTGGTGGAGTTGGCAGAAAACACACGGTATCCACTTCTTGAAATGTTCATTTTCGGGTAACCATAAGACAACTTTGGAGTTTGAGAGTGAGAGACCAGAGACCTGTGACCCCCAAAACGCCTAATAGGCATGTTGCTTTGGAAACAATGTGGTATTTGGTCACGTTTCGCCTAAATTGTCCAAAAAAAGAAAAAAAAAGAAAAAAAGTCCGTTGTTACGAGAAGTTTCCACACTAAAATATGAGCACTTGGTGGTTTAGACTTCTACCATGCAGACGCATTTTAAAGTAAGAAAAACAGTAAATCTCACTGTAGTTCTGCAACGCAACACTGTATGTAAACTAAAACAACAAAGAGCACATGTAACGTGGGAGCAACACTCAACATCCACCTTTGCACCGACCAGTCTACCACAAGAGCGACAGCAGATGGGAGGCTCAACTCTGTATTTCCATGCGTTTTATTGACTCTTTATCGTACCCAGAACACACACCGACGAACTAAAAAGGTACCAACAACAGCCTGGGCGCTGCTACAATGCAATAAAATCAAAACTCTACTGGTAACATTGATGCGTGGCGACTGTAAACTTTGTAGCAATGCGGTCGCAGCAACAGAAAAAAACCCGCAAAGACCATAGTGACGTTTAAGAGGACCAATCAAAGACTAGATCGAGACAACAGAGGGCGTGCAAGATACAGTGTTGACCAATCAGTGTGTGGGATTTGAGTGACCTACTATTAAAGCGCAACGAGCAAAATGTGGTGGTGGAAGGTTTTTTTTTGCCCTACTTTTATCCTATGAGACAGCAATGTAGCAAGAGATTATATTATGCTTTGAGTGTAAGTAACAAGTAATACAGCTGTCAGAAATGTAGTGTTTAAAAAAGTACAATAATTCGTTTGGAAATGTTGTGGAGGAGACGTGTAGTGTGGAATGAAATGGAAGTTCTTAAAAGCAAAATACAGAGTTGCATACCTCAAAGTCGTACTTATTTACATTCTTGAAGAATTCTGCCAACTCAGTTATGTTCTACAATATTATAAGATATGATATTAAGATTTGAGGAATCATCCTTTCTTTTGCATGAGTATATGTTTTGATTTTGATTTGATTGTTTTTATTGCACTACATTGGGTAAAATACAGTTGTTTTCTATAATAAGGATTATTGAGTCATCATACCCTACAGCTCTATTTGACATATATGACCTCATTACAAGTAAATACTGGTACTGTTGAAATGCCAACAGGACTCATGTGCAGTCACGCTTTTGTGGTAATTTGAATGTAGCAGATGATGATCATGAGGAATCCACACAAACTCAGTGTATCATTTTTTATTTTATTATTTGCAGAATAGAAATGATCAACTTTTTAGGTTAAGAAATATTGTTTAGATGCATTCGTTTTATACAAAGTAAGCTGTGTTGCAGCAAAATGAAGTGAGCTCTGCAAATGTGGCGACTTTTAATGAAAATAACATAAGCTTTTTAATTCAGAACATTTAATAATGCAACAATATACAGTAGGCCACAGTAGCAACTGTCATGTAATGACAGAAGGATAATTTAATTACTCAAAGAGCAGAAAAAACTGAACATAAGTAATATTGTTACACCTCACAGATGTAACAACTTAAACTAAGAATGTTATTTGACTAATAGCGATCTTATTGAAAAATGACTGTAACATACCTACAACATGACATTATTACCATAACGTAATTTCAGATCAAATATTGTTAATAGTTTTTATATAATCTATATATTATGGACACATACTGTACATCACGGCTGGTATTGGTGTGAATATTTGCAGTGCAAAAGTGCTTACCAATCAATGGATTCACAGTAACTAAAAACAGTCTGATCAGACTTCTATATCAATCGAGCTGCACCCCAACTTTCCTGTCAATAACTTAGATATACAACTTTTCTTTTAGGTGTTTCTTGTTTTGTTTTTTTTTTCATTCTGGCACCACAAAGACTGGTGTTCCAATGAAAAAGAATCATAAAAACATCCTGCTGTTGGCATCACACAAGAAAAGGTATTTATCTGCTTTTGTGCAACAGACCACAGCTGATCCAGTTTTGGCTCAGTGGATCACCACACCTACAGACTTCGCACCGCACTCTTTTCTGCATTCCACTTCTTGGGTGACACTCCAGTAATTGTGACAGTTTTTAAATCTCATACAGACTGTGCCACGTGAAATAAAACAGTCTTTTGGGATTTAATCAATCAGCTCTGTGCAGCTGCTTTAGGCGAATATTGCTTCCTTGAAATCCCTGTCAGCAGTTTTATGCCTTTTTGTTAAATAAACTGTATACAGTACGCCTGCACACACCCAGACACCCATAATATTACTCATTTGTTTGGTTGTTAAGTTCAACAAAGACTGCCCTCTATTTTAAACCTCAATTCACTGGTTATCTCTTAGGTCAAAGACCTGCAAGTACTAACCGACAGCAATTGATCTTTTTACTTCCTGTTTCCTTGTTTTCCTTCCTCTTTTTTAGCAGTCAACACTGTTCTTCTATTTCTTCTGAAGAAGTGAAGTGTCTCTCTGTCAGCCTTTCAGCACCTTTTCTTTTAGAAGGTCCAAGATGACCTGCCTTTCTTGGCTCTCCAACTCAAATCTCCGTTCCCTTTCTTTTCTCTCAGCTCCCAGACGTTCCCTCTCCAGAGCAATCTTACCTGAGAATAAAAAAAGGGAAATTAAATTTGTAATTAAATGCCCCTTGAGGACGGTGACAGTTTAACAATCAGCATATACTTGTTTACTCCTTAATTTTAAAATCAGTTTTAAGCAAACTTTGTTCCTTTTGAGCTGACATGTATCTGTGCACATGTCAAGGCTCTTGTATTTTCTATAAATTGATATGTGATGTGTTCATTCTTAAGTGTAATGGTTCCTATTACTTTATTCAAAATTTAATTCAAACTTTATTAGATTTTTTGTCTTTTGTCTTTCTTAGAGTTTACCAACCTTAAAATAAATGGCATTGCATTAGTAGAAAGGACATTTATTGCCCATTTTAGTTACAATAATGTTCTGATAACTTAATCCGAAACAACTAACATCATTCCTGTCAAGTAGTTTTAGTTTTTTTTTAAACTGTGGCTCTAAAACTAATCAATATCCATTTTTCAAGATAGAAATAGAAAAAAGGAAATATATAACACAGCTGGGGTAGGGATATATATTTTAGCACCTTTTTATTTTTGCACAGGGTTGGATTTAGAACCACGCTACACTGCTCTACGAAAATCTTACTCCTCTGAATCTCTAGCTCCTCCCGGCGGAGGGCAAGCTCCTCCTCCCGCAACCGTTGCTCCGCCTCTGAGCGTTTCTCCAGGAAGCTGAGGATCTCAGAATAGGTCTGGCAGCAGCACTGGCAGGGCCGCTTGGCTGTCGGCGCCGCTGAAAGCTCAGCCATTTCCTCACGGTCTTCTTCTGGTTCTGCTGTGACTGTAAGTTTGTGAAAATTTACTAATTTCTGAAGGGGGTGGGGGGTCACGGATAGCAGTCAGCTACAAAGTAACACCTCTGGAGTTGGCATGGATTAATTGCTGAACGGCATTTGGGGAATGGAAAATACTTGCTTACCCAGGCGCAAGATCCTTGAAATTAAGGGTTGAGGATGAGGGACTAAAGTTACGCTACACCAAAAATCTGTATTTTGAGTAATATTTATGCCCTCGACTCACACATGCCACTTGTCCATGCATTGCTTTCATCACTGATGAAGCTGATCTTTTTTTAAACAAAACTGAGTCAAGTATAACTCTTGCGTGGACTCCCTCCTTGTCATGTTGCTTGAACCAGTTTGTCACAGTTACCTGCTGCTTTCAAATCTATTTTCTCACGACATAACAAATATTAACCATGTTGCTCAGTGGAGTACCACCACGTACCATATCAGTGACAGCAGTGTGGATCACAGTTCTAAATCTGGCAGAGTCTTCTACTACTTCCACATTATTTAAGGTCTTATTCAACAATTAAGCAAACTCTCTCAGCAGGGTGTAATGATTCAGGAACATCACTAAGCCAATAAATACATTTTCTTTTAACTATGTGCTGTGGGTATGAAGTGATAGAGTCATGTCCTGTCCAGTGTCCTTGAATCAGCTCTTACCTGTAGTAGTTGTTTGTGTGATAGTGATGTTAGGTTTGTCCTGCTCCGGAAGGCTTAGTTCTTCTATTGCTCGCTTTCTCAGCTCGTCATCCTAGAAAGGAGAAGAAGATAAAATATTACTTTTATAACCATAAGAAAACTAGAATTATGAGCAGCAGCAACTGTTTCAGTGAGAGTTTGTAGAGAGAACATCTGTCCGATTTGTATGGCTAGCCTCAGTTCCACTGAAATGTTACAACAGACAATCTATCATCATGAGTGTAAGAAAAATTAGGTGTCAACTCTAATAGACAACTGAGCTCTAATGAGAGAGGGTGGAATAGAGTTCTTACCACCATTGACAAAATTAATCTTCCCCTCCAACCCAGTTCAAGGGCACAAAACACCCTTTGTAAAAACAAATTTCTTGTGCTACAGGTATCCCCCCCCCCCCCCCTCTGCTGAAACAACACACCTGACACCCACCTGGTACTTTATGCTCTCGCCACTGACCAGGAGCCCCTTCTCAGCCTCCAGCTCCAAAACCTCATGGAGCAGATCCTCCTTTTGGGCGTACAACCTCTCTGTTCCAAACCTGAGTACACCAAAAGCACACACACACACACACACACACAAAAGAGTTTTGTGTGTGTGTTAAGGTTTGTTAAGGCCAAGCACACCTCCAATGCAGGGCTATTATATCCATAGGAAATAGTACAGTTTGCTTTACAGGTCCTGTTGACTGAGCCAACCTGCGCAAGCTGGGGAAGTCTTGTTTCTTGTAGTAGTCGAGCAGCAACATGGTCCTCTCCCTACACCTCCTGGCATCCACTTCAAAATTCTCATCTTGGAGTGCTGCTGTGATAATCTCCCCCACGCGGGCCCAGATCCGTCCTGACAAAGATTAGCAAATTCATAAATCCATGAATACATGACCACATATTGTCCATATTTGTTGTGCAGAAACTGTAGCACTCTGCAACTGAACAATACTGAGATGTTTTCAGGTGGATTAGTCCTTTAAAAAAAAACAGGCTAACCTGGCTCTTTGGAGGCAAAGGGGTTCTGAGCAATAACTTCCCGCAGAAGGATGATGTCATGACGCGCTGAAAAGCGCACCTGACGTTTTCTTGGGGTTGTAGAAGGGCCAGCGAGGGAAAAACCTGAAGTTGGGAATACAAAAAAAAAACAATAAAATGGATACAGCCTGGTAAGATTTTGAAAGACGGCAAGCCTGGTTCAGTGTTGGCCTGACTTCTGACCTTCTTGATAATGAAACAGATACATTTGAATCTATATTTACATTATTATTGTTATCACTATTAGTATCCAGAGATACCAAATCCAACTTGGGGATATATGTGTGTGTGTGTGTGAAATTCACTATGATGTAGGTGTTTTCATTTGGCCAAAACCATAGGATTGCACTACTGAACTGATCCAAGTTTTATAATCATAATCTAAAACTTTTTTAGAAAAAAAAAAAAATATATATCATGAAAGTGTAGTCATATAATCACGTTATAAATGGTCATAATGGGAAATAAATTGGGCCCGTGTTTTGGTCCAGAGGTATAAATGACAGCAGTCTGTCAGCTGCAGCACTGCTGTTTGCCACTCTGTCATTACTGTTTTCCACAGTGCACAAGTGCAAGCTGCTGGTACCCTGCAGCTACAAGAATCTACACACAAACGAGACAAATTGCCAGTAAAGCATTGATAGCCCCACAGAGGCTACAGCACGTTCAATGCCGGACCATGCGTCAGAGGAGGCGGAGCAGCGTTTGTGCACGAATCGACAAAAGCCCCAAATGCTCTTTTGGGAGATGTTAATTTAAGTGTTTGAGAGGCGCGTTAGACGTGGAGGTGGTAATGTTTCTCACCGTTGTTGATCGGCACCTCCACCACTACCCGTTCCATGTTTCTGTTTGGTGCATCCGGGAACTGCCTGACGCGCACTGTACACGTCCACTCACCAGTACAGGTTCCCTACTGACGTGTAACTCAACTTGGCAGAGAATCAGAATCTGGCAAAACGGAGGAAGCGCTCGTCTGAGTTACACTTACTCAAATTGGCCACTAGATGGAGCCAGAGAGCCGCTGTTCAATGATTGTAAAGGAATCGGTGGAATATGATGTGGAGATGATTGGTACATGTAAGTCTTTAGATTGACTTTCTGTCTCCCAGACTTTGATGACAGCTGATGTTAGGAACAAGGTAATCACAGTGGATATTTAGTCTAAGTTAAAAAACTGTAGTTTGTTCATGCATCTGCAAACAAACAATGTTTTGAACGCCCTACACAAAATATTTACCTCCGTGTTCCAGATCTTTGCATATCAATTTTCATAGCGAACTGGGAAAAACTGATTAAGCCAAAGGTTGTCTGGATGTTAGGACATCAATCTGTGGGAGGCTATGTTTTAATATGATGTTTACACATGTTTGCCAGTGTGTTTGTTACATTTCTCTCCCTTGGGTTCATACTCACTTCAAAATATTTCAGTTTTCAGAAGAAGTTGCATGGATGTCTGAATGAGTCCAGATCCACATCTAAGACTCATTCATGAAACCTTTCCTGCTATGTGTGCTTTCCTCCAACTCACACCTGTCACTGCATCTCTCTCGCCATCTTAAAGTTTTGCTTATTTCTTTTGACATTTACCGCCTGATTTTCAGGATCATGAATGTGATATTGAAAGACACATCAGATGTTGTAAGTTCAAAGAACAACCAGATGTCCCACAATGATTGAAAATAAACTTTTGTTACCCTTTATCATAATTGGATGAATTTCTGAGCCACTTTCCAAAGTGGACTCCTGTTAAAGCCATGGCCCTGGAATACCATTAACTTCATCCCTTTATTTCTGTTGCTGTATTTAGTTCATTAGTTAGTTTTAGTTTTGTTATTCCTTCCTCTTCTCATCCATCTTTTCCAAGCAACAGGAGTTGATACTCTTATCGCTCCGTCCTTCATCCAGATGTTAATGTTGCCCTTGGGAGCTGTGGCATGGATCCTCATATAAACTCTCCCACACCCTCAATGTGTCCTTAACTTTGGCTAAAAATGGCTTGTTGTAATTTTAGTTTCTATGTTGTACTTTAAGGTGAATCTGCAACCATCCGATTTTAAACATACCCTGTTATTATTTCAAGACTTCAGAGTACCTGGAAATCAAACAGCTGTCACAGTGGTCTTATGTGAGAGTTTGACACTGGCAAATATTTATCATCATCTCTTCACAGATCATTCTTGGATGGATGGAATTTTGTTGGCTCGAGTTCTCAGAAGTAAAGACAAACAGACCTCACACCTTGCAGTGCTCATCTGTTTATAAGACATTCATGGTATAGCTGCTAATGTGCGATATATTGCATATTTATTTGGTTTATTTGCAGTCTATCAAACAACCCCCTGCAGCTAAAACAATTATATTTTAGGCATGTAGCCAAAGCTACATAACTTGCTATGAAATAACCTTCAGTTCTTTCAGCAGTTAATCATAAGTGGAAGGGTCAGATTACCTCATTTTCTCTTGTGCAATCATATAAAATAGAGAAGAGACACAGAATTGTGAGTTTTCAGATCATAAATGCTCAAACCCCCTGAAAAAAAGAAACTCTCAGACTTGCAGACGCACACACGAACACTCTGTCATTGCTCTAAGCCAGCCCACATTTGCATGAAGTTGCTGCTGTTATAATGAAATAGAGATAAGGAGTAGAGCAGACTCAGGACCTGGCAACCTGCTGCATCGTAATCATCTGATTATTTGGTTCGAGATGCTGGGGGAGTGTTTTGATGACATAGGGAGGGAGAGAGGGAGGGAGGGACAAAAGAAGGAATGGAGGCAGAGAGAGATAGAGAGAGAGGGAGAGCGTGGAGAGAGGACTGACTGGGGTATGACTCAGAGTTGCTTTTTTTAAAGAGAGGAAATCAGTTTTGTCCCCTGCATTGGCGACTTTAGGAGAGAGTTAATGGAACATGGCAACCTTCCAAGTGAAGGCGCTAGTACTGCCCACGCTCTCATTACTGGTGACTGTGATGTTGAGCATTGCTGTCATTTAGAAACCCCTGGACTGAAAAGAGGTGACACCAGACATGAATGAGAAACAGTAGGAAACAGTTTGTTGTATAAAGCACAGAACTATACAAAGCAAGGGTGGTTTAAATAAAATATGAAAGATATATCATATTACTTTGATTGAATGCCAAAATAATCATCGTCAACACTGTGACCATACAGTACAAATCATCGTATACGGTTATGCACATGAAAGAATAGAAAGCAGGCAGGCTCCAGCTGCCTGCACACCAGCAGCTGGCAGTCTCAGTGCTCAGATGTCACTGGACTGTTAATTAGCTAGGACACACAGTGCTGGTCCTGCCAGGATCAAAGAACTCTTCCAGTGAGTGCTTCAGAGCAGATCGACCTCCATAAGAACAACATGAAGAGTTTTTCCTCTTAGCAGCAATCTGACACCCCTCCAAAAAAAAACCTCTCTTCTCCACTCTTTGTGTTTACAAAGCATGTTTCTGCCTTTGTACATTTGTTCTCCCATTTTGCAGGATTATTTTGTGTATTACATTCATTGTACTCAGTTGTAGTTATTTGCTTAATTTTCAGCACTTTAGTGTTTCATATTCTAGTCTCTGTTGCTATAACAAAACAGCAGGACTAGCCAATTTTTAACACATAATCACACGTTTTTACACTTGTTTTTTTCAAGTTTTAATGTGCACGAATGCTGCTGCACTTTTGCTTCTCTCTCAGAGAAATAGTTTGGAAAATCCTGAACTTTTAATGGAAGATTTATGTAGAAGTTGGTAACACTGATTGATGTAAGTCTTTACTCTGGTCCTTTTTGATAAGAATATTGCAGGATTAAATATGTTTGATTTCAAAAACTGACTTTTAGAGCTACAAAGTGATTATAACCACAGAATTGTTCCAGTATATTCAGTATTTCATGGTGAACTGCAGACACCAGAAACAACATCTTTATTTGTCTTCAGATAAGTTTCTTTCTCATTGTGACACAAATTTGACATATATTCATACTGTAAATCCTTCTGTCAACCATACTGAGCTTTATGGAGTGAGTCATCATGGCGTTGTACAATTGATGTGTGTTTACAGTAGCATATAAAATACAATAGATTCATAAAGCAGATTACATTCAGTTCAGTACCCACATCAAAATGTCAATGAACCTTATCACCAATAAAAAAGAAAGATTACTCAAGTACATCATAAAAGAGAAATACATATTTAATATAATATAAGTCAGTTAAGAACAAACTGTATGAGAAGCAGGAAAACATGCAAACAAACACAAAAGCACAAATCAACAAAAAGAAAGAAATACATTAAAGAAACAGAATCGTTAACACATGTTTGTATGTCTGCTTCATTTTTACATAATGGACTGCTTTTAACATATCCCTCCCTGGAGGCTTCATAGTTGTCTAATTTCAATAATTATTTTCACATTTTCAATATTCATGAGACTGCAAGGAATCCACATTCACGTCGAGTTGTTTGGTAATATTTCCCCTTTGTTCATTGCACTCATTGATTATTGATGTGCTAAATGTCAGCAGGCATTAACAAAGTTAGATCAAAAAGATAAAATTATGACATGATCTGCCGCAGGTATAACAAAAAACAAAAAAACATCCCTATAGCTCTACCATTAGAAATGAGATAGAACTCCTTCTCATACAGTAAAAGTGGCTCCTGTGTTGAATTGAACTCACTGAGCTACGTAAATGGTATCTGCCTTGTGAGCATAATAACATATGTGGCTATTGTGGTTATGTGCACATGTTTCTGGTTCCTGGGGCATATTTTGTATTTGTGGTATCCATGGCAACAAGCGGGCTGAGAATGGCATTTCCCATTTTCCCTTTTTTCATTGAGTCTCACTTGTCTGTGTCCTTGCAAAGTCACACACTCATACCGAGCATTTCAGTCAGTGTCAGATTACATAAAACTACAGACTGTAGGGGCTGAGTTTTACGCATTTGGTGTCTTCTGGAAGGATAATTCAACAGAGAGCAGATGTTTTATGACGCGCAACTTCCTCTCACTCCATCCAGTTAGTAAAAGAAGCCTTTCTAACAACTAGAACACCCTGCAGGGCTCAGAGTGACTGAAGCTGTCAGTGAAATTCATCATCCCAGATAAAAAAGAGACCCCCAGGCCACTGACGCCCACTGCGCGTCAAACTCAGTTCTGAAAACTTTCCGTTGAGTTTGTTTTTTTTATTTCATTTGTGCAGCTGGAAACTCGCATCAGAGTTGACAATTATCACATTTTTCATCTCATCACAAGCTGAAAACAGAAACTTTGAGGCGTGAGAATACATACATTATCTCTGACTTATGGAAAAAGAAAAATGTAAATGTAAGCACGTATCTTAAAAATAAGTTGAAGTACAGTTTTAAAGCAACAGTTCAACAGTTAGGGAAACATTCACCATTGTTGCTGAGAGTCAGATGAAAAGATCCGTACCAGTCTCATATTTATCCGTCGAATATGAAGCTAAAGCCAGCAGGCGATTAGCTTAACTGGTGAAAATTCACTTCACTTTGTCTGAACACATCATTAGAAGTGTTTGTATGAGTATATCTGAACTGTAAATAGAGAACCAGGCTATTTCCCCCTGCTTCCAGTCTATATGCTAAGCTAAGCTAATCACTTCCTGGCCCAAAAGCTCAGACATGACATTGGTAGCTATTAATCTTTCCTCATCTAACTCTCAGCAAAAAGGCAAATAAGCATGTTTCCAAAACTATTTCTTAAAGTGATGAGGACTTTGAATAGCTTCACACCAGGGCTACAACTAATGATTAATGATTGATCTGTCAGTTATTTTCTCGATTAATCAATTAGTTGTTTGGTAAAATGTCAGAAAATGGTGAAAAATGTTGATTACAAGTCCAAAATACAACTTAAAATGTTTTGTTTTGTCCCAACCAACAGCCCACAACAACCCAAAGATACTGAGTTGATGAATTGATTATCAAAATAATTAACAATTAATTAAAACTTAAACTTAAAACTTATTTGTCATCTTTAGTGAAGCTGCAACCACTTTTCATATTTTGAAGCACATTTAAGTCCAAGAAACCGTAACACAGGTCACTGTCATGTTGTGACACATCTAAGAACAGAAGCAATCCTACTTTAAACACATGTGAGAAGAGTTAAATGTTTTCTTGTAAGCAGAAAAGGGATTTCTGGCACAACTTTACCTACTTCCAAAGTGCATGGAGAAGGTTAAAGCTCCAGCAACACCTACAAGTACTGTGTTACTGTAATAATGAGACAGAAACTTGAGATAATATTTCATTTATTAAACTTCCATCCTTAACTGAGAACATTTAAGAACCTTGAACATTATAAAACAGGTCCTTATAGTCATCCCCTAGAGAGATTTTACTACATATGCTGCCTTGCATTAGAACCCAACTAAACAGTTTATAACATGGCACGACCAAATGAACCAAGATGTAAGAGAACACCATCAAGTCACAGTAAACATGGTAACAAAGCAGTGACGGTGATTGTACCTCTTGTTATCACCCTTGTGTTCCTAGGCACACAAACAAGCACAGGTACTGCACACATCGCAGGTTTTTTTTCTTATTTATTTCTTACACACGAGTACAAACACATTTGTACTACCTCCTCCTATGATAGTGAGCTGTGCAGAAGGTGGACAGGATTATGGTGTTTGAATGACAGCCCTGCCCTTTTCCCATGGTGTTCACTGAGAGCTGCTGCCCTTATAGGAACTCGCAGTTTTTCCACTAAGGATGACTCACCCTGAAGATAAGACCCCCCCCCCCCACCCTCACCACCACCACCACCACCACTAACTCTGTGCCCTCCCACTCGCTTTCTCTTTCTCCTCATCTCCCCTGCTTTCACCCACTTTAGCCTCTCCTCTTAAATAATTTTCTCTCTCTGATTCTCTCTCCTGTCCTGCTAAGATGCTACGTGTCGCCTCTTCTGCCGTCTCTTAAAAATTTTCCTCAAAACAACTCTTGCATCCTCGCTTGACTGGTGCAGAGCGCCGTCAGGGGATGTAACACACCCTCCAGCTGGTGTGAACAGCTGGTTTTGTGCCTAAATGTGAAAACTGAGGAACTGAAACATGCCTCACACTCAAAGTCACCATGCAAATAATGATTACTGATTAGATGAAGGTTATATTCATTCGTTGTGCAGCTCAACCCCGTAAACAGGCGGGGTTGATTGTTGTCAATGTCAGGCTACAACTTTTGGCAAAAGGGTTCAAATTGTTATACCTTTGAAACACATTTTCTTATCAAGAGTATTCACCTCTTCTCACATATTACTTACACACAGCCATATAACAGGAATGCATCTTTTTCTGGTAGAGTATCTTTTGTCTTTCTACATACAATTTTTCAACATTTCTGGCACACATCGAATTCCCCTGTGGGCCTCCATCATGACAGCAACAGATACGGTTGCTGGGTGATATGTGACCCAAAGCCTCTATGACAGTGTTGAGACTGAATATCAAAAGATCCAGTGACTGAACAAGAGACAGCTCTATCCACATATCCCAAGGACTAGTAGGGATGGATGTATGCTCACAACCATATAAGTGAATGCTGAGTCATATAGAGATGAAGCAAACTGAGAGATCCACAGAGAAATTTATCATCGATAATATTTAAAAAGATATAAGAAACTTCAATTTGCATTCATGTTCTGTACAAACATTGTTGCTCTGAGTTTACTTCATCTCTGAGCAGCTTTAAGTTTATCTAAAATTGTGTAAGAGGGATTCAGAGGATCAATGAAAGCAGTTATTTCACAGTCTTTAGTGGGCTAAGTTGTCCCTCCAGTGAATCCAAAACATGCAACAGCAATATCATTCTGTCTCCTCTTTACCTTTCACTAGGTAACCACTATAGCGTGCATGTATTTGTTTTTGTCGCCTATCCGTCCAACCTTCCTCATTGTCTCATTGTAAAGATATGGGGTATACACAGTTGCTATGGTAACTATTCTTCTTGGCAACACAGAGATCTGCTCTGTAGTTTGATTGGCCACTACATCTGTGTGCCCCGTGTCCTTAGATGTATGAGCCAGTGGCTAGTGAAGAGCCTTATAGACGCTCTATACATACATATCTAGGCCATAAAATTCAGGGTGGTAACAAAGATATAATGTTTATGCAGTAGCAGAGGTGGGCTGAGAAGGTTTGCACCTGGCCCATAGATTCATAGGAAACATAAAATACCCACTCAAAAACTTGCCATGTGTGCATAATGATGCATATGATGCCTATATTTATCACTATTAGATCCTGTAGTGTGCAGTATCAGTTTTATTTAGCTCATTTGAGGAAACATGCATATGGACAGAAATGAATAATAATGTATGACTCAAGTTTAAGTGGTCCGTGTGTGCTGATACCTCAGTTTGCTCATGTGCATACAGCACCACATGGTCACCTATGTATGTTTCAATACTGTATGTGTCCACAAGCAACACTGTCATCCCTATCTGTCCCTTCTGCCGTCAACTCGTTAGTCTCCTCTGCAGAATATTCACCAGAAATATCTAGAAAAGTATTTACATAGGATGACTGCTTAGTTGTGTCGAAAGTAAAATACCATGTCTAGTCAGGACTTCCCCCCTTGTTATTATGTTTCTCTGTGAATAAACAAAACAAAGTGCTACATCCCACAACATATCACTGATGGAAACATACAGGGATACATATAAAAAAAGACATCAACATTTGTTAACTATTAATAAAGGGTAATGCAGCCTGATGAGACATCTGTTAAATTCTTCATGAGAACACCACTTTTTAAAAAGGTCATACACATTAGCTTCTGGAGCCGAATCACAGGCAACTTTCTAACAGAGTTCCTGATTAATGTCAGTTTCATTAGCGTTATCTCCTTAATGCTAATTATAAAGTGCCTGCAGTGTATCTAGACTGGCCTGCTGACTCCGGCACACAGCTACTTTTATAATGAGGAGATGACAGTTATCATAGCTCAGTGAAGTCTTTAAATATAAAACTTGTAGGCGTGCCATGATGGTTAAATCCAATTAGTGTGTCCTCTGTGCATGTGCAACTGCACTGGTGTGATAGTTGACTCAGGCTATGCTGTTTCTGTCCTTTAAATCCTGTCCTGTCTGCCCGAAAATGAGAAATAAATACAGTATGAGTTGGCTGAACAGAGATGATTGGCAAAAGCAAGAATGAGAACAGGAGTGAGATGTGAGAGAGGTGGAGAACACAGGCGCATGAGGAAAACCAAAACAGGTATTAATTAAAATGAAAGAGATTAAGAAACAAACAGATCCAACAAACTTGGGTCCTGGGATGAAAGAAAAACCATCTTTGCAACATCCATTGCTCTCTTGGAAATTCTCAGCTGGCATCTGAACTGTGCCATCCATGCTTCAAAGTCTTATTTGGTACTGAAAAGCTGAAACTGGAAATATTGACTCTGTGGAATGGCCATTATGGTTCGTGGCCCCTGTGTCAGCCTTGCAGTGGGGGGGCCCTCTGTTTTGGCTCCAGTCTACATGATGGAACATGTGAAGCCACAGCACTCCTTCAGCAGGGTGAGGCCTGTCTTGGTGAAGGGTGATGACGTCTGCTGAGCCCTGGATGTTGCTCGTCTTGTTGGTACACCTGCAGCATCGGGGGAAAAAAGGTGAAATATTCTCCATTAAAAAAAAAAAAAAAAGTTGTAGTGTATTGTAGTGTCAACGGATGTATGGAGAATCATCTTTCAAAGCCCTCAGGAGGAAAAAACCTTGGACAAGGAAAACATTTGGAACAAGGAAAATTGCCACTTATTTCCTCCTCAGCCTCCACAACTGGCTATTACTTGTTGATGCTATGATGGAGCACACAGTTGTAACCCTCTTTGTGCTTAAATACCTGTCTTCTTCAGGTTTCTTGGGAATTTGGACTTCAGAAAATCTGCCATTTCTTTATCTTCTTCTTTCTCCCTGAAGAAATGGAGAGAGATTGATATAAAATCCACAGAAATACTTGAATACATAAAGTATTTGGACTACAATTTAAAGCCTTTGATTGCCTCGATGAAAGAGAAGATGGCCATAGTGCTGTATATCCTGATGTGAATCACTCGTGGTAAAATTTAAAAATGATCTCTAGCTCACATTTTCTGGTCTTGCCCTCTCTTACACAAGTAAAGGATGAACACCCCAGACACTTTTAGTTCCCACTGCCTGGCTGATTGCAAGAAGGTTGAAACACCCTCCCCAGATACCTACTAGATAATGCTGTTCTGACATTTTAGGTAGACTTTAAGGGGTTCTATTGATAAATTCAATAAATCTGATGGCCTCTTTTTTACAAAGAAAGAATAAAAACTGCAGAGAAAAAAATTCTCGTAAAGGACAGTCAGGATGAAAAAGAGCGAAATAACAAAAGATAACTATATTTATCAGCGTGGACGAAAATGGCCTTGAGCGCCGTCACATCCTCTCCTCTCTCCGATCCATTACCGCACTGTTGTTCTCCTGCTTCCTGCCTCTCACCTTCGCAGCAGCCCTTAAGCGGTTTCACAGCATGTTGTCAGCTGCCACTGTTCACACAAACTAACATTGTTTGATACTGTCTTAGAATTGTGAGCGCGGAGATGATTAAAGCTAAAAACATGCAGATCCTGTTGACGGTGGATCTGGTGGTCCACCGTCCGGTCACATTAGATTACAAGTTGGGTGTCGAGTGAAAGAACCTGCGAGGATGTGCGAGAGAGGATTCACAACACAACGCAACAGGATCAACAAGTGAGCAGAGGTCCATCCATTCTGTAAAATGTATTCTATGAATTGATTATAGCAGTTCAAGTTCTTTGTAACTGCAAAAAAAGCGGTTGCATCCATTATTGGAGTCTCCGTAATGCAGAGTTAACCTACAGTAAGCAGTAAAAAGTTACGTAAGCTTACATTAAGAAAATATGATGTGCATCACAACCCGCTTTCCTTTGAAATATTTAATATTCTGTATAGTGTTTTGTGTAATATGTGTGGTTGAAGAATGCACCTGTTGTGGCAGGAGGGTTTGGACAGGATGTAGACAGCCTCTCTTCATCTCCAGTATGGACAAAATAAAAACAACATAGAAATAAATAGAGCCCAGAGCAGTATTTCTCAGGTGAGTTTTTTTTTTTTAACCAGTGGAAGCTCCTCTGGCAGTGCTCACTGACGCACGCTGACACATCTTTAATTGAAAAGGCTCTGTGCTGTGTGCGCTGCAGTTCACTCTCTCACAGCGCTGTGCCTTAGGAAACGCACCAGTGTTTTAATGGGGCTGCTTTGTGGAAACATGCATATGGATGATACTGAACTGAGACATAACTTTGCCAGCATTAGTGACAATTAGAGATGTCCTCATTATAAAGACTGTTAATGAAGGATGATCTGAATTGGCATTAACAAAGATCTGAGTCCCTGTGTATAAAAAAAACACAGACTGCAGGTTATGTGCACTGCATCTCTTTATCTGGTGGCTTAGTGTGTGAAGTGGGATCTAATACTCATTCACAACCTACAGTCCGAGACAGCCAAAGGACTCCGAGTAAGCTTTAATGAAGAGGCAGCACACCTGAGTCGTTCAAACTCCACATCATCCACCAGGAAATCTCTGGTCTCCACCAGCTTGTGGATCTGCTGCAGAAGTTCTTCTTCCTTCTGCCGGTCTTCATTGGACTTGTCATTATCTGCAGCAGGAAGGAAAAACATATCTGAGTATTTATGGTTTTCTACAGTTTTCCATACTTTTCTAAACACTATCTCTCTTAATCTTAAACATGTTCAAAGAAATATCAAACTCAATTAACTTATAATTCAAGTAGAAATGTAATAAAAACTTTATAAAATGCTATTTCAGATGAAAGGTAGAAATAAATGAAAGAGAGAAACTTTTGGAAATTAATAAATATGGAACTTAAAAATAAGGATATAAATAAATGCATATGTAAATTAACCAAATAAAAACAGGCAAACACAAATATGTAAATAAATTAGTGAATAATTATAGATGGATAGATGAGAGGATCAAAACCACTCTCATGTCTGCGTGTTAAGAATGCTGGAGATGAGCCTGGAGGCGATGAACATAGCCAAAATAAACTGTTTACATCTCTGATTTTCTAATTCTGTTTCTGTATGGATTCAATAAAAGATATTATGTGTCAATAAGTGAGCTTTAGAGTAGCTGGTAGGTATATTTTTTAAACTTTGGACAGAGTTTCCAGTTGTTATGCTAAGCTAAGCTAACTACCTGTTGGCTCTAGCTTCATATTAAGCCTACCCAGTCAAGTGATATCAATCTTCCCATCGAAGTCTTGGCGAGAAAGCAAATAAGCTTACTTCCTTAAACGCCAAACTATTCCATAACATTTTTTTTCCCCTCCATCAACAACCATCAATATCGAAGGTAAAGGTGGTGACTTCTACCTGGTATGGACACTAATTTTTGCAGATCTTTCTTCAGTCGAGTGATCTCCTTGCACAGCTGAATGTCATCCATCCTACGCAGGCATGACAGGACAAAAGAAACAAACACTATCAGCTCACTTTCCACTTAAAAGTGAGTGAAATCTTGACTCTGCTGAATGGGAGATTGCATTTCAAACAGAGGCAGATTGCTATTAAACTTATATCATACAAGACAATCTTTTCTGAGCAGAATCCCTGTGACTCAGATAGCTTTTCTCTTTCAATGACACTTCACGTCACTGGCTCATCACTGACACCATGGAGGGGTGGAAGACCCTCTGTGCTGTCCTGGCCTAACAGGAGTGAGAGGCCCTCATGTGACCGAGCATCACAGAGACTGAATCCACACACACACATACAGACACACACACGTGATCAGATGCACACGCACACACATTCATCAATGTCAGCGGCATGAGAGCCTCGCCGCAGTGCCTCGTCTACCTGTCATGTGAGATGCTCCCTGTAGATATTTAGGTGGAGGAATGGCCGTGAGGTCTGGAATACAAATGATACACTTCACTTACCTAACCAAAAGAAAACACACCTTGGGGTTTGTTTGTGGACCACTGAGGGGTTTCAAATCCTGACTCTCCATCTCTGTCTTCTTTCCCCCCTCCTCCTCCTCCTTCTCCTCCTCCTCCTCCTCCCCCTCCTCCAGTCTCTCACTTTCTCATTTTATCTGCTTGGCTCTCGCTTGCTACTCCGCACATGCCACTCTCCACATTCCCCCCGCTGTCTGAGCAGTTGTTACTCCCTATCTTTCAGAGGAGTAGATGAATAAATATCCATGCATTAGCCTGCTTTAGTGGAAGCAAAGGTAAAACCATTGAAAATTTAATGGGGGCCAGGTTGGGGTGTGATGGAGATAAATGAGAGGAGAGAAAAGAGGCCAGTGCTGTTAGGGAGGTGTTGGTTTCTGAAGGTGCGCTCTTCTATGGGAAACTTGGCTTAAATGATTTGGACTGCTCCTGGAAGGTAAAGCATGACGATCCAGCTTCTGCTAAGTATTTATGTTTTTTTGACTGATTGATTTACTGAATCATTTTTTTTCTCCTATAGAGCTGGACTGACAAGCTGAGATTAGAGATGTTCTTAAACAACTCTATCACCAAACAAGATCTCTGATATTGGAGGATTCTGTAAAACCACAGACCTAAACCACAGTAAACGCCAACATTTTTAAACTGATTTCTTTCTGTAATATCTGCTCATGGACACTATGGTATGGTTAAGGTTAGAGGAAGATCGGTGGTGGCAAATAAATTATGATTACAGTGCAATTATGCAATAAAACACTTGTTAGGGTTACAGAAAGATTGTAGTTACAGGTTAAAAAAAAAACATTCACTGCACGTCCGTGAACTCCATTTTTTCTCACTCATGAAAGTCTGATGGGCTCCACACTGAACCACTAACCCAACCTCCACATCCTTAACTTTTTGCCTGTTTGCATAACAGGCACACTACTTCCTGTATTTGCACTGCACACATCAATCATACTGTCCAATATGAACGCACCTCCCAGGGATGGGGTGCCTAAAATAGCCACTGTACAGTACATAGTGTAAAGCCTTTTGATTTGGTAACAATATGGGGTTTTCTCTGGCTCCACCCTGAGGCCACACTTTACATTTTTGCCCGTCTTGTGGTTAACTTAATAAAGCTGCGTCTCCAATTTCCATCTATTAATTAAGTCTATTGTCTGATGTGTAATGAGCATACCAGAGCACAATAAAAACCTACAATAATAGTGCATTCACCTTTCTACTGTAAAGGGATCTTCGCTCCTTTTATTGAACCTGTTCTGTCTCCACAACTGAACTAAGACACACTGGTTGCAGACTGCAGCAAATGAAAGCAAAATGTTGGTGAGCCACTCACATATATCTGAGCTCTGACTCCCTCCTGACCAGGACATCCCTGATCCTTTCAATCTTGAAGAGCTCCCCCTCTATGTCATCCAAGGTGATGGTGGAGTCCGCCATGGACACCACGTCGTCCTCTGTCAGACAGAGAGAGAAGGACAGCTTTAATCTTGCTGAACATTGTAACAAGGATGCTTGGGACAAATATGTAACAGTTCAAAAACATTTAAGGATGTGTATTTAGACTCCTCTTGTTCACACTAACTGTATCAACTAAAATATACCAATAGGTAATATAACAATATACACAGAGACAGGCAGACACACTTGAGAGCTTCTTGAATCATATGAATCTGTATTTAAACAGCTGCAGCAGATGTAGTTTGAAATTGCAGCTTGATGAGGAGCAGAGCATCACAGCCAAATGACTATGTGTCAGTGGTTGGCACGACTCACATAGCTGGGCTCGCTCTCTCTCTCTCTCTCTCTCTCACACACACACACACACACAAACATTGTTTTCCAAATAATCAAATATTCACACCCTCAGATCCTGTTTAATGTGACATCAAGATTCACATTAAATAGAAACCTTACTTGTATGTTAAAGAAAAAACATTCCTATAATTTCTTAATCTATATTCAGCATTGCAATTTGTAGTGTGACCACGGCAAAGAACAAACTTGCAAATAAAAAAGAAAACTTTTACTAAGTGCTGTTATTCATTCTAAGGCAAAGAGTGAGAAGTGGATACGATGTAACTCACTATAACTTACATGCACTTGTCCAGTGTGATCAAAAGGCCTTATATAATTTGAAATACCTGCAATAACAATTAAATAATACATAATAAAATAATGTCTGAATACTATAATTCCTGCATGCTACATGTCCATAGAAACAACATAATGGTCCCTAATTATTTAAACAGAACAATGAGATGGCAGAAATTAATCCCTGCAGGAATATTCACCCACACACACACACAGCAGCTCTGCTTTCAATCAAATGAATAATCATATACTGCACAGAGGGTGCCTTGATGGCTTGAACAGTAATATTAGACATGATGCTGTGTTTAAATATTTCACATTATGTATGTCACTCCAAACACCACTCTGTTAACTGTATGCTTTCAAATAAAACATGAAAAACATCAGTCTTTACTCTTAAATAATGAAAATAATATAAAATTGTACAATGTTTGCTGGATATATTTCAGTCACCAGTTGGCTCCAAGCATCATTTCACACAGTGTAACTACTGTTGATTGTGAGCTGCATTGGAATCAAATAACAGTAAGCAGCTAAATCAAACATCAAACTGCAACCAAATTCTAATAAAGCTGTTTTAGCCATTAAAATACACACACTAGATTTAATTTACCCTAAGATCCAAGTATAGAAGAGTCCAAGACCTGTAGTGTCCACTCTTTACAATTGAAGGAAATCACCTCTGCAAGAAGGAGTAGCTCAGTTCAACACCACAGCAGTACTGGATAATTGTCACTTCCCTGCAGAGAGCTGCACAACATGGTGCCCAAGACAGACATGACCAGGGAAATACCAACACCACCACTGACAGACAGCAAACTACCCCTCCAGGGGCCCTTAAATCCTCTCCATACATACACCATTACTTACTAGAGCACTAAGTAATATCCTTATTCTAGTCACATTTAGCCTCGGAGAAGGTAGAGCTGACTGGGTTCAAAGTGCAGTGACGATACATCTTCTGCACTAGCATGAAAAAAGGCATACAAGAAGAAACGTCTATACTATAATTCAGACTGGGCTTGTATGACTTCGGGGTAGTAGTAAAAGCACTGTAGAAAACATTAACCATGCTTGCCGATAATTGCCGGTTTACATGGACTCATATCCCTGCTGGCATTAAAGCTTTGTTTGGAGGCTCGCAACTGCAGTCTGCTTTGTTAGACTGATAAAAAGAAGCCCGGAAGCACTGAAAGACATCTTCACACAGACACTCTGTACTCTGTTACAATAACAAATCTGGCTGACGTCAGAGTCAAGACAACCTTGACACCTTAGAGGAGAAAGTACTGAGTGAACTGTTGCAGTGAGTATTAAACTAGAACGTGCATGTAACCATCGACTGACACCTTCCCATAAGTGTTAATTAAAGAGTGAAACTGAAATGCATCGCATAATAAAGTAGCAAATAAGCCTGATTTCTAAAGCTACTAACTTAAAATATCATTATACTCAAATAACAGACTTTTATACACTTGCAGAACACAATATTAACATTTTATATGGTTGCATATTTTACATTTTAAGAAGTACTTTGCACTATAACTACATCCCATCGAACTGTCAGGGCTGGTATGTAGCTGCATAATATTTATTTCTTAGCATTTCAAGGCTTCTGAAATGTGCTCAGGTTGCCAGACATCCAGCTGAGATATTGTGCTTAAAAGTACGAACAAGACAGAGTATCCCTGCCAGAAACTCAAACAAGCTTCATTGACAGTGAGTGGGGATTCCTATTTTTCTGACTGAAACAACAGATCAGGAGCTGGATTCAGAAAATGCACAGTGTGATGTCACAAGTGTTGTTTAGCGTTGTCGCTGAAGACAACATGTTCTGCTGCAGAGGCTCTCTAGGACAGGTTATTCTGCCGCTGATGACTCATCACTAGACCTCTCTGAAACGTTCCCTCCTTTACACTTCCTTCCCTTCCTCACTCTCGGTTTCTCATCCTCTTTTGCTTTTACTCATTCCGCCCCATATCTCTCCCCATCCTGCACCCGCTCTTTATAGAAACCCCTCAAGATGTGAATTACATCATGAACTCAGTTTTCAGTCTTTGCTCTGACTTCAACCCTCTCTTTTTGCGCCGCCACAATGT